>NW_028270158.1:10672665-10900165 GCF_037043375.1 Chiloscyllium plagiosum | reverse complement strand
GGCCCTGGATGAGGCCGGTGTGGAAGGGCCCTGGATGAGGCCGGTGTGGAAGGGCCCTGGATGAGGCCGGTGTGGAAGGGCCCTGGATGAGGCCGGTATGAGGCCGGTGTGGAAGGGCCCTGGATGAGGCCGGTGTGGAAGGGCCCTGGATGAGGCCGGTGTGGAAGGGCCCTGGATGAGGCCGGTGTGGAAGGGCCCTGGATGAGGCCGGTGTGGAAGGGCCCTGGATGAGGCCGGTGTGGAAGGGCCCTGGATGAGGCCGGTATGAGGTCAGTGTGGAAGGGCCCTGGATGAGGCCGGTATGGAAGGGCCCTGGATGAGGCCGGTATGAGGTCAGTGTGGAAGGGCTCTGGATGAGGCCGGTGTGGAAGGGCCCTGGATGAGGCCGGTGTGGAAGGGCTCTGGATGAGGCCGGTATGAGGTCAGTGTGGAAGGGCCCTGGATGAGGCCGGTATGGAAGGGCCCTGGATGAGGCCGGTGTGGAAGGGCTCTGGATGAGGCCGGTGTGGAAGGGCTCTGGATGAGGCCGGTATGGAAGGGCCCTGGATGAGGCCGGTATGAGGTCAGTGTGGAAGGGCCCTGGATGAGGCCGGTATGGAAGGGCTCTGGATGAGGCCGGTATGAGGTCAGTGTGGAAGGGCCCTGGATGAGGCCGGTATGAGGCCGGTGTGGAAGGGCTCTGGATGAGGCCGGTGTGGAAGGGCCCTGGATGAGGCCGGTATGAGGCCGGTGTGGAAGGGCCCTGGATGAGGCCGGTATGAGGCCGGTGTGGAAGGGCTCTGGATGAGGCCGGTATGAGGCCGGTGTGGAAGGGCCCTGGATGAGGCCGGTATGAGGCCGGTGTGGAAGGGCCCTGGATGAGGCCGGTGTGGAAGGGCCCTGGATGAGGCCGGTGTGGAAGGGCCCTGGATGAGGCCGGTATGAGGCCGGTGTGGAAGGGCCCTGGATGAGGTCAGTGTGGAAGGGCCCTGGATGAGGTCAGTGTGGAAGGGCCCTGGATGAGGCCGGTGTGGAAGGGCCCTGGATGAGGCCAGTATGAGGCCGGTGTGGAAGGGCCCTGGATGAGGCCGGTATGGAAGGGTCTGCATGAGGTCAGAATGGAAGGTATTAGAAGGAACGGCTTTGGAGCCGTGTAATCGGGTGGTGAAAAAAAGGATGTGTGAGAGATTTGATGGCAGACAGGAGTGAGGCAGGAGCAGAGATGAGTAGTGTCATGGAGATGGAAAGCGGGAGTCTCTATGACAAAGGGGAAATGGGGGCAGAGGGAGCCATAAGCTCAGTCAGGGTCAAACAGGATGCTATATTGCTCGCCCTGAGACAGGCACTGGAGAAGGGGTTAGGTTGAGTGATACAGAGATAGTCTTTGTGACGGCCGCTCTGATCAATGGCTTTGATCTTCCCAATATTTAATTGGAGAGACATTATGATTAACAGCTTCATAAATGCTTGACTATCTATGTAATCAGTGGTTTGTGGTCTTTTAACTGGCTCATGTGTGTGTAGCCATTAGTCTCTAACTGCATATATAGTGACCTTTTGCTTGTAATTTGAAATCATTGGCTTGTGGTGAAATTGGTTGGTAGATGAAAGTGGAATTTATTTAAACCCAGTTGAGCGTAGAATTCTTGTAAGATATTGTGAGCTGGGAGATTCTGCTCCTCCTGGTTAAATTATGACTTGTGTTGTGAATGATTTACTAGATGAGGGAGCAAAGCTTTCAATGTGATTGGATAAATTCACTCGTCATCTTGGCTAAAGTCAGAACATCATCTTCATGCACGTTGTTGGGTCTTTTGCAAATTAGTGACATGCATTTTGTTAAATTTGAGAGTCACTTTTACAAAATAATAGGCTTTTAGAGGGAATCGAATACAAAAACTGCATTGGCCGAATCTCTCCGCTGTCGGGAAGTGTATGAATAGGAATAATGTAACTACCCATTTTAGTCAATGCTAAACATACTGTAAAAATAATTCCGCTGTCTCTTTGGATGTTCATCTTTTGGCCTCATAAAAACTGTCGTGTAAGGGCTTTAAGGAACCTTGGAGCAATCCAATGATGATTTCACTGAGCTGCACTCCATTAGGCATAAGTAGCACAGTGTGGGTGGAGTTCATCGGATCCACAAGAGAATATGCATGAACTGCCCAGGGGCACATGAGGTGGAAGAGGAGAGATATAAGTGCAGTGTAATAGTCTGACCAGCGCAGAGTGATAGATGACATGGAATAGCCTTTCAATAATGTAACAACAAGACGACTTATGTTTATCCTGTAGTATCCCAGAATCCTTACAGCATGGAGGCAAGCCATTTGGCCCACCATGTCCACACCGACCTCTCCGAAGAGATTCCATCCAGACCCTCCCTCCCGCTATCCTAGTAACCTGGCATATCCTATAAACTACACATCCCTGGACACTATGGGCAATTTAACCTGGCCAATTCACCTAAAGTGCACATTTTTGGACTGTGGGAGGAAACCGGAGCACCCGGAGGAAACCCACGCAGAGAATGTGCAAACTCCACACAGACAGTCATCCAAGGGTGGAATCGAATCCAGGTCCCTGGCACTATGAGGCAGCAGTGCTAACCACTGAGCCACTGTGCCAGTATTTAGCACTAAGCTGTATCAAACAGTGTTATAACACAGTCCAAATCCAGAGGCAGGTCTTGACTTCGTCTTGTCCTCCACTAATCTGTCTTGAACCCAAACCCATTGTGTGCAAAAAACACGCACGCTAAAATAAAAAGTGATTGTGAAGTGATGTAGAACCCAATTTCTGTACCACAGCATTTAGTAACTGTGGGGAGAAAATGAGGACTGCAGATGCTGGAGATCAGAGCTGAAAATGTGTTGCTGGAAAAGCGCAGCAGGTCAGGCAGCATCCAAGGAGCAGGAGAATCGACGTTTCGGGCATAATCCCTTCAGCCTGCTGGACACACTTTCCTCATTCCTGAAGAAGGGCTTATGCCCGAAACGTCGATTCTCCTGCTCCTTGGATGCTGCCTGACCTGCTGTGCTTTTCCAGCAACACATTCTCAGCACTTAGTAACTGTGCAAGCTTTGGAATTAGGATGATGTGAATTGATGGATAAGATTAAATGTCCGTAGGATATACACAACAAGACTCCTTCCTCTCCTGTGAAATTGTTGAATACCTTGCAGTTATAATGATTTGTTGCAAATTTTGTGGTTAAGGTCAAAGAGAGAGTGAAATTATAATGGATGAGATTAATGAGAAGAAATTTGTTAATGAGCAAAATTGCCAAAGAACAGCCACCAGCCAAAAGGGGTGAGGGTATAATCATTCCAGATGAGTTGGTTGATATGGTTACCTCACAGTGGCAAAGTAACAGGGTGTTAGCATGAATCTGTAATGTTAAGGTTCTAACTGTGTTTCAATATGCATGGTCAGATACGCAGGACCAGCAATGTCTGAAACTGCTGTCGGACTTGGATAAGATTCAGAATGATGTAGCCAAACAGGAGAAGGCAATCCAGTCCTGTACCCGCCCACCACTGGAACAGAAGAAGCCCATCCAGGACAGCAAGGACCGTATCCAGGACCTAAAGGTAACCTCCGTTGCTGGAATTAAATATAAGTGAAGTGATTGCATTTATATAGCACGGGACACAGTCTTAGGCGAACAATGATGCAGTGGCATGATCAGTTGACTGGTAACCTTTAGGGTATGGGGTAATGTTCTGGGAAAATGGGTTCGAATTCATGAGGGCAGTTGGTGAAACTTGAATTCAGTTAATGGAGTTGTAATTAAACAACTGCTCCAATGACCATCATTGTCATAAAAACCTATCTGGCTCACTAATGCCTTTTAGGCGAATGAACTCAGCCATCCTTACCTGGGCTGGCTGACACGTGACTCCAAACCCATAGTAACGTGTTTGACTCTTAACTGCCCTCTGAAATGACCCAGCAAGCCACTCAGCGCAAGGGCAAGTGTTGATGGGTAACAAAAGTTGGCCGTGCCAGTGACAAGCACATCCCATCAAAGATTAAAGAAGCATGTTTCTTTATAAGATGAGGAGGGGCATGGATAGGGTAAATAGACAAGGTCTTTTCCTTGGTGTGGGGGAGTCCAGAACTAGAGGGCATAGGTTTAAAGTGAGAGGGGAAAGATTTAAAAGAGGCCTAAGGGGCAACTTTTTCACACAGAGGGTGGTACGTGTATGGAATGAGCTGCCAGAGGAAGAGGTGGAGGCTGGTACAATTACAGCATTTAAAAGGTATCTGGATGGGTATATCAATAGGAAGGGTTCAGAGGGATATGGGCCAAGTGCTGGCAAATGGGACTAGATTAGGTTAGGATATCTGGTTGACATGGACGAGTTGGACCGAAGGGTCTATTTCCATGTTGTACATCTCTATGACTCTATGCTAACACCTACTTCACAGTGTAGTATTGTTGGAAATCCAATAGCCAATTTGTACAAGTAGAATTGAGGTAATTGACAAGATGATCTGTTTTGCTGGTGTTTGTTGAGGGATATTAACTGTTGACTAGGCCACAAGGAACACTTAAACAGTGCAATATGACCTTATTCACTCACCTAGGAGAGCAGACCTATCCATCAAGAGACATCACCTTCAGGCAGTGTAACATTATCCATTTACCATTGTTGAATCCTCTGTTTCATCATGAACCCTGAATATTCTGACTCTCGGAATAGACTGAGCCAAAGCTGATTCACATTAATTACTTGTTCTGTTGAAATGTTGGAGCCTGGGTGGAAGTCAATGATCCTTTTGACAGGACACCTTGAATATTCAGGGTTGGATAGGGTTGTGAGTGTCATAGCTTTCAGTGTCCAGCCGCTGAAACTAATAATAATTCTGAAACTTGGGCAGGATGAGGATCATAGAGTCATAGAATCCTGACAGTGTGGAAACAGACCTTTCAATCCAACAAGTTCACACCGACCATCCAAAAGTAATCCGCCCAGACCCATTCTCCTACCCTATTACTCTACATTTACTCCTGACTAATGCACCTAACCTACACATCCCTGAAGACAATGAGCAGGTTAGCATGGCCAATTCACCTAATCTGCACATCTTTGCACTGTGGGAGGAACCCGGAGCACCCGCAGGAAACCCACACAGATACGGGGAGAATGTGCAAACTCCACACAGTCAGTTGCCTGAGGCTGAGGCTTGAATTGAACTGAGGTCCCTGGCACTGAGACAGCAGTGCTAACCACTGAGCCACTGAAGGATTCAGTATAAAAATGATGATCCTTCACTCGCCAACTATGAAGATAAAACTTTTGTTACGCAAGTATCAAATCTAATTGCATTTAACTGGTTTATAAATCTGGTAGTGCTTTGCTATGGCCTGGTGTCTGGTGATATTGTTGAAAGTTTGAATGTTATCCTGTTTGCCATGATGGTAAATTTCAGTAGTGAGGACACTTTGACCAGGTTCTATTCAAGTTCACCTCTTTGAATATAAAGGTAGGGAGATTATACTCTTATTATACAGGGCATTGATGGGACCACCTCCTGAACTCGGTAATTAAGGAAGCATGGACATATATTGGGTACAGTTTGGAGAAGGTGTATAACACTGGACAGTCTATCTATTCCAGGTATTAATGTGGAAGGGCCAGAAAGGGAAGTTTGTACCTCTTAGAGTTTCAAAGAGTAGGAGATGATTTGAATCCGAGGGGACTTTGCAGGGTGAATGTGGAAGGGATGTTTCCCTTAGCAGAGACTCTAGAACCAGTGGACATTGTTAGAAATAAGGGATCATCCATTTAAAGCAGTATAAGGACAATTTGTTTTTCTCTCTGAGGGACATATTGGAAACTTCCTTCCTCAAAAGGCCAGTGGAGGCAGAATCACTGAATGTTTTCAAGGCAAAGGATGTTAGATTCTTGTTAAGCAAGAGGATGAAAGGTTATCAGAACTGTGGAGTTGAGATCTGATCAGCCACAATCTTATTTAGAGTTGGACTAGGTTTGAATGGCCAAATGGCCTACACTCATTGTGAATTGAAATGTTCGTTTGCTTCATGGTCTGATGGTGGAGCTCTGATCTAAGGCAATCATTTGAATTTGTAATGTGACCCATTTACTCCCGCTGGAGATGACGCACACTTGTACACAGGGGCTCGTTCTCTGCAAACGAAAGGAATATGCTCAAGCCTTGCTCCTGTTTTGGATGATCTGGAGGCTTGGGAAGCCTGGAGTTCCCTGTTAGTTTCTCCTTGACCACTTAGAGTCAAATTGTCAACCAGTGGGCACACTTTTTGATCAATTGAAATTCCCTATTCTTGCACTTGTCTTGATAAATGTGAGACATGACGTTTTGGAAGCCTCTCTCTCTCTCTCTCTTCACTCTCGTTCACTGCTGAATGGACATTCAGCTCATAGCACTATCTTCCCAAACTCTTGACCTTTAGTCATCAGTAAACCAAGATTAACCGGGCCTAGCTTCCCTCCCTGTGAAAAGGATTTTAGAGTTTCAGTTTTGGAAGGAGTGGGTCACTTTAAAGGCATGAATACACCTGATATATGAATAATATTGAACCTGCTGTATCTATATTTTTTTCTGTCCAGAACATCAGTGGTTCAATTGGCCAGATTGAAATAGCAAAGATGTCCAAAGAAAGGGAGTGTCAGGGATTTCTGTCCCAGTATCCCCAGGTGGCTGGTGCTCCTCAGCTTCGCACCAAACTGGATGACACTAACAACAAGTTTGACCAGGTCAGCCTCCTGCTCAACTGCTCTGAAGAGAAGTAAGTAACATCAGCTTTACGTGGTAATATGTTATATTTGTATGTTTGTTATCCTGTACAGGCATACCCTGCTTTTTGAACGTTTGCAGTACGCCACTTTGCTTTTATGAAAGACTACATTAGTACCTGTTTTCACTAACCGAAAGAAATCCGAAGAGGATTTTCACTTTTATGAGAAAAGGCGAAACTTTTCCCATATAAATTAATGCCTCATCGTTTTATGCCATTTTGACTTATGAAAGGTTCCACAGGAACACTCTTACTTCCCGGATAGCGGGGGATACCTGTATTAATATTGAAGGCAGTAGCCTGATGTGTGATTCAGTGGAGAACTGGTAACTGTGATTCACCCAAAACCACCCGATTTCCTTTCCCGTTGAAGGCAAGGAAGAAACAAAACCACAAAATATCTCCCAACCTTTCTACGCTCCCAGCACATTGTGTTCCAGACTGCCTGAAGTTTCTCTGCATTCGGTTTAATAGGTGCAGCTCCTCATGTGTGAAGCGATGTTGTAATTCACATCAGTCCCCAGATCTCATCCTTGTATCTTAGGAGGATGACAGGTGGCAGTCTTGGTCAGGAAACAGGAGCACGAGAAGAGAATGTGGCCTATCCAACCTACTCCACATTCCCTTTCTGTTCTTAGAATCCCTACAGTGTGGAAACTGGCCATTTTGCCCAACAAGTTCACACCCAGACCCATTCCCCTGCATTATGCACCTAACCTGAACACCATGAGCAATTGAGCATGTCCAATTCACCTAACCGCACATTTTTGGAGGAAACCCACGCAGACACGGGGAGAATGTGCAAACTCCACTCAGACAGTCACTTGAGGCTGGAATCAAACTCAGGTCCCTGGCGTTGTGAGGCAGCAGTGCTAACCACTGAGCCACTGTGCCTGCTCCCTTGATTCCCTGAAAGACTAAGTGTCTGCCTACCCCAGCCTTCAACGATGGAGTGTCCACAGCTATCTGGGATAGAGATCTCCAAAGATTCACAGCCCTCAAAGAGAAGTGGTGTCTCCTCACCTTCAATGACCATACTTCTCCTCCAAGACCGTGCCCTGTATTTGAAGTTCCCTCGTGGACCCACCTCTCCACATCTACTTTGCCAAGCCCCTTCAGAACCTTGAATATTTCAATGAAATCCTCTCTCATTCTTGTAAACTCCAGAGACTGCAAACATAACTTGCTCAGCTTTCTGTCATAGGACAACACTGCACCTCCATTAATGGGATTAGGACATCACTAGCTAGCCCAGCATTTATTGCCCAACCCTATTTGCCCAGAGGGCAGTAAATAGTCAACCACATTGCTGTGGGTCTGGAGTCACGTAGGCTAGACCAGGTAAGGATGGCAGTTTCCTACCTTAAAGGGCGCCAAATGGGTTTTTCCAACAATCAGCAACAGATTCTTGGTCATCATTGGGTTCATAAGATATAGAAGCAGAATTAGGCCATTCAACCTATCTGGTCTGCTGTTCAAGCATGGTTGATATTCTCCTCATCCCCATAACCCTTCAACTCATTACCAATTAAAATTTCATCTAACTCCTCCCTAAACGTACTCACTGCCCCGTCATCCGTTGCACTTTGAGGTGGTGAATTCCACAGATTCGCAGCCCTTTGGGAGAAGTAGTTTCTGTTCAACTCTGTTTTAAATTTGCTGCCCCTTATCCTATCATCTCAGGTTCTTAATTCCGGATTTTTTTTAATGTGTTGAATTCAAATTCTACCATCTGCCATGGCAGGATTTGAACATTGGTCCCCAAAACGTTACCTGGGTCTTTCAGAATTAAGATCGTACTGATAATACCATTAGTCCATTGCCTTCCATGTGTTCCATACCTTGTCACAACACCTAATGTTATCTCACCTCAACAGTGTGATCCCATTGAATTTTTTTTTTTAGTCCCCTATACTGAGGAGACTTTAAAATCTTCTGGTTATATTTTTCTGTTTTTTCTTCCTTGCCCCCACACTTTCGCCTAGCTGCGGTAGTGCTTATATTTACCCCATCCCCCATGTTGTGTGTGTGCAGGTGTGAGACACAGTGAAAGACACAAGGCGTACAAATCTTTATTCAATTCCCACCACCAGGAATAAAGGGAACACCCGAGTGGCGAGAGACAAGCAGTGCCCTTCTCAGAGGGCAATGCTGCGTGATCAAACAGTGAAGGGGAGGGTAAGGGGTTAAATCAAAATGGAGTTTATATTAGATTCCCTACAGTGTGGAAACAGGCCCTTCGGTCCAACCAGCCCTCCGAAGAGTAACCCACCCAGACCCATTTCCCTCTGACTAATGTACCGAACACTATGGGCAATTTAGCACGGCCAATTCACCTGACCTGAGGGCGGAAACCAGAGCAAACCCACGCAGACAATGTGCAAACTCCACACAGACAGACTCCTGAGGCTGGAATCAAACCTGGGACCCTGGTGCTGTGAGGCAGCAGTGCTAATCACTGAGCCACTGTGCTGCCCAAAGAGTTGGAGGGGGAAATAAAGCACTCCACTTGCGGTGGTGCCCACCTCTCCCTGGACAACTCGAGGGAATTGGTAGAAGCCGTGTGCTCCTTCTCCATGGACACCAGAGTATGAACGTGGCTGCGGTGATCCCATTGAAACCATGCGGCTGGGAGTATGTGATTGGTGAATTCAGCCAGATACACGGCTACACTCTTAGGGTTTCTTTCCCCTCTGTGCCTGATGCTGGTCTTACGTTTTCTGTGTGACCCTTTGTCCCGGTGTAGTGAATTACAGGCACACTAACTTGTGAATCCTCACAGGGCACAGGCTGCGAACAAGTTGGAGAACACCCTCCAGAAAGGCAGAACCACTTTGTCAGAATACGAGAACAAACTGCTCAAGGACCAGACTGTCCCAGATAGTATCTGGGGACTGGATAGCAAGAAGCAGGAACTTGACGTGAGTACAGTCTCAACGCTTTTAGACCACGTAGCCCTGAAGACCTGGTCTGTGAAAAACCAGGAAGTAGTCTTTTTTTATAATCTTCCCGAGGCACCTGTGATGTGACCAATCACTCAATTCAAACTGAAAGGCAGCGCTTTGCTCTACTGTCAATAGACGTGAAGCTGGAAGAGTACAGCAGGTCAGAGAGCATCCGAGGAGCAGGGAAGTCAGCGTTTCGGGCCAAAGCGTTGACTTTCCTGCTCCTCAGATGCTGTCTGACCTGCTGTGCTGTGCCAGCTTCACATCTATTGACTGATTTCCAGTAGTCCTTACTGTCTCTTACCTCTACTGTACCTTGTGTATTTAGTGTTGCTGTGTTGTCTGTTAACTATTGCCCTCCCTTCTCCCATCCCTGTCTCACCTGGGAAGGTAATAAAGGCCAAATGCATGTTTGCTAACTGCGATCCCAGGTGCAACATTGTGCAGTTCCTGACCCCGATGTTACAGTTTTCAGTTTCCATTAACAGGTTCTGCCCCTGTATTTTGTTTCTTATACCAGTCC
Organism: Chiloscyllium plagiosum; assembly: GCF_037043375.1. Taxonomy (NCBI): domain Eukaryota; kingdom Metazoa; phylum Chordata; class Chondrichthyes; order Orectolobiformes; family Hemiscylliidae; genus Chiloscyllium; species Chiloscyllium plagiosum. The sequence goes on along the minus strand of NW_028270158.1, from coordinate 10,889,928 downwards.
CTCCGAAACTCTTCTCCTCTGTGAAGTCATTTTGAGGTTTGGACAATGCCCTCAGTAAGGGCTGCTTAGAATGGAGGACAGAGGTCCACCTGTTATAACTCACAGAGCCATAGAGATGTACAGCATGGAAACAGAGCCCTCGGTCCAACCCATTCATGCCGACCAGATATCCTAACCTAATCTGTTCCCATTAGCCAGCACTTGACCTGTATCCCTCCAAACCCCTTCCTAGTCATATACCCATCCAAATGCCTTCCAAATGCTGTAATTGTACCAGCCTCCACCACATCCTCTGGCAACTCATTCCATACATGTACCGCCCTCTGTGTGAAAAAGTTGCCCCTTAGGTCCCTTTTGTATCTTACCCCTCTCACCCTAAACCTATGCCCTCTAGTTCTGGACTCCCCCACCCCAGGGAAAAGACTTTGTCTATTTATCCTATCCATGCCCATCATGATTTTATAAGCCTCTAAGGTCACCCTCAGCCTCTGATGCTCCAGGGAAAATAGCCCCAGCCTGTTCATCCTCTCCCTGTAGCTCAAATCCTCCAACCCTGGCAACATCCTTGTAAATCTTTCCTGAATCCTTTCAAGTTTACCAACATCCTTCCGAAAGGAGGGAGACCAGAATTCAGTCAGAGCTCCGCTGTGGCTATTGTTACCTGAGAGTTTGCAATTCCAAACCTTCATCTCTCAACTCCCCTCGGGGTCACAACCCTCAGTCTGTCTTAGCTATGAATCCATCACTTGTTTCACAGTTTTCCCTGGTGTCTTCCCACATCTTGACATTTTAATTTCTATTTTCATCTTCCCACTTATCAATGTTTCAAACTTCCAATCTCCTTATTGTCCAAACACTGAAATGTTCTCTCCCTTCCAAGTCTAATGCAGACACATCATTACTGAGCTTCCTGCTTCCTCAGACGTGATGCTGTATAATCCCACCAAGCCCTCGGGTCGAGTTGGGCCTAGGGAGCGGGGCCGGGTGTCACAACTCGGAAAAATGCGTCTCGCTTTTTGTTTAACTGTATGTAATCCACTATCTTCCCTTCTCGCAGGCCATGCGCTCAGAGCTCAAATCCAAGAAAGCAATTCTTCAGGAGGCTGACCAGGACTTGAACAAAGTGAAGAGAACCTGCAACGTGCTGACCGACAACTTTCAGGAGCACTGCCCCGATGTCGAGCGACAGGCCTTCGAGGTCAAGAAGCTCAACAAGCGCTATGACAACATCAACAAGCAACTGGACATCCGGTTGGTGCCCTACTTCCCCATGGTATCTCCGGCATCAGCTTCACTGGCGGTCTGCCAGGCTGCAGCCATGTAAAACCCAGACGCGCTTTTCCAACCTGTGACACCACTGTCATGCCCTAGGTCCCATCTCGACTCGAGGGGTTGGTGTGAATGTGCAGCATCGAGTCTAGGGGAATGTGGAAGGATAAAGTGCCGATCATAACCTCCATACACTACCAAGTCCTTCACAGCCAGCTTTTGAAGAGCATTCATTGTGGCCTCCAGGGAAAGTCTGCAAACCAATCTATGAAAAGCAAGCTCCCCTAACAATCCATGTGATACTGGGTAGACAGTCTGTTTTCTGACAGATAAGTATTCGCCATACCTTCCCTGGTCTCCTTTGAAACAATGAGGGACAGTGAGGACGGCAGATGCTGGAGAATCAAAGTCAAAACATGTGTTGCTGGAAAAGCGCAGCAGGTCAGGCAGCATCTGAAGAGCAGGAGAGTCGACATTTCGGGTATAAGCCCCACACCAGCGCCCTCCACATCCCTGTTGACTGGTTTACACCCGAAACATCGACTCTCCTGCTCCTCGGATGCTGCCTGACCTGCTGTGCTTTTCCAGCACCACACTCCTGATTCTGTTGAAACAATACCACTGTATCCTCCTGCATGGGCAGACAATGCGATGGCCCAGTGTTTCATCAAAGAGACAGCGCCCCTGACAGTGCAGCACTCCTTCCAACCTGCACTGGAATGTCAGCCCTAGATCCTTAGTATCCCTAGCCATGGATGTAGATTGCTCGCTGAGCTGGAAGGTTTGTTTTCAGACGTTTCGTCACCATACTAGGTAACATCAGTGAGCCTTCGGTGAAGTGCTGGTGGTATGTCCCGCTTTCTATTTATGGGTCTTGGTTTCTTAAGGTGGATGATGTCATTTCCGGTTCTTTTACTCCGAGGTTGGTAACTGGGGTACGAATTGATGTGTTTATTGATGGAGTTCCGGTCAGAATACCAGGCCTCTAGGAATTCCTGTGCGTGTTTCTGTTTAGGCTGCCCCAGGATGGATGTGTGGTCCCAGTCAAAGTGGTGCCCTCCTTTGACTGGAAGTAAGGATACTAGTGAGAGTGGGTCATGTCTTTTGGTGGCTAGTTGGTGTTCCAGAACTAAACAGAGACACGCACGAGAATTCCTAGAGGCCTGGCATTCTAACCGGAACTCCATCAATAAACACACCAATTCGTGCCCCAGTTACCAATCTCTGAGAAAAAGAACCTGAAATCATATCACCCACCTTAAAAAAAAAACTAAGACCCGTAAATAGAAAGCGGGTCACTAACACCAGTGCTTCACCGGAGGCTCACTGATGATGTTACCTCATATGGTGACAAAACATCTGAAAACAAACCTTCCAGCTCAGAGTTGAAACTTTATTGCTGGAACAGCACAGCAGGTCAGGCAGCATCCAGGGAACAGGAGATTCGACGTTTCGGGCACAGGCCCTTCTTCAGGAAGAAGGGCCTGTGCCCGAAACGTCGAATCTCCTGTTCCCTGGATGCTGCCTGACCTGCTGTGCTGTTCCAGCAATAAAGTTTCAACTTTGATCTCCAGCATCTGCAGACCTCACTTTCTCCTTCCAGCTCAGAGAGCAAACCCACATCCAGAACCTCAACCTGAGCTACAAATCTTCTCAAAAATTGCTAATTCCTGGCCATTTGAAGCAGTCTGCACCAGGCAATGAACAATGTGGTAACTTCAAGGCACGTTTGGAAGAATATTTGAACAAATCTGGGTACACAGAGGAACCCCGATTATCCAAATGCCTCGGGTGGGGTGTATTTTGTTCTGATCATTGAACGTTCAGATAATTAAATGTCGTATAACACAGTTTAGCCAAGCATCAGGACCTTGCAATCTTGTCCAGATAATCCGAAATTCAGATAATCTAGCTTCCTCTGTATTGCTAAATATTTTAATAAAGATAGTTGAAGATGAAGGGAGCATTTTGAACCCAGTTCTCTCACAGGCTATACTATTTGCAACTAAGCACAATGCCTGTCCTTATTTTTTTTTCTCTCCTCTCCCTCTTCATTTTGTACCCGTTCAGGAAGTAACACTCAGCTCCTAGTTATGCTGACAGGCCTGTAATTAGAGGGATGGACCTAGATTAGTTCACAGGTCAGCGCAACATCGAGGGCCGAAGGGCCTGTTCTGCGCTGTATTGTTCTATGTTCTACCTGCATTCTAACTGTATTTTTGTAGCACCAAAGAGCAACGGTATACTGAAATGACTGATCTATTTTACGGGGGTTAGGCAGCAAGGTAGAGTTGAGGCCATGATGAGATCAGCTAGGATCTTAGTGAAGGGCAGAGGGGCTGAATGGCCGATGTTTGCACCTGTTCCTTGGATTCCTGCTCGCTGGGGGGTGGTTGGCAGATCTGCTTTCAAAATCATTCCTTTCTCAGTGCCTATTTCTCGTTAAGCTCCTCTGAATTAACTAGTAAAGAAAATAACAGCGTAAACACAGTAATTGTTGTCTTTTAAACAGATCTGAAAATCTACAAAAAGCCAAGGATGCGTACTCCAGTTTCCGGAGTGGTAGTGACACTCTGGATAGCTGGCTCTCCAATATCCCTAACTATGAACCCCGGGAGACAGACAGCGCCAAGAACATCGATAACAAACTGAGGAATCAAATGGTATGGAGCTTACTCAGTGTGTAACTACACCCACGTTTGATTAACAGTCAACCACGGTGGCACAGTGGTTAGCACTCTTGCCTCACAGCGCTAGAGACCGGGGTTCAATTCCGCCTCAGGCGACTGACTGTGTGGAGTTTGCACGTTCTCCCCGTGTCTGCGTGGGTTTCCTCCGGGTGCTCCGGTTTCCTCCCACAGTCCAAAGATGTGCAGGTCAGGTGAATTGGCCACGCTAAATTGCCCGTAGTGTTACGTAAGGGGTAAATGTAAGGGTATGGATGGGTTGCGCTTCGGCGGGGCGATGTGGACTTGTTGGGCCGAAGGGCCTGTTTCCACACTAAGTAATCTAATCTAATCTAATCTATGGATGTGGAATTGTAAAAGCATTTTGAAATCAGCACCTCTATTTTCAACCTGGGGACCCTGCAGCCTTCAGGTTTCAATATTGAGTTCAACAACTTTAGGGCTCGCACCTTCTCCTTACCCCAATCCCCCCCACACCAGGCCTTGTTATCACATGGTCTGCTGTTACACACAACCTATTGTTAGCCACTAACAGTCCTCATTAACAGCAACTCGCTCTCCCAGCCAGACTGTTAACCACTCCTTTGTCCAGCTTCTCTCTCTCTTTAGGCTCAGTCCTACCTATCATTTATTTACCGCCTTCCCCCCTCCCCCACCTTCTGCATATAAATCAACATTTTCCGATCTACCATCAGTTCTGAGGAAGGGTCACTCAGAGTCATAGAGATGTACAGCATGGAAAGAGACCCTTCGGTCCAACCCGTCCATGCCGTCCAGATATCCCAACCCAATCTAGTCCTGCCTGCCAGAACCCTGCCCCAAATGGCAGGTATTTCTGGGTATAATGCAGAAGATGCAGGATCAGTTCATTCCAAAAAGGAAGAAAGATCCTAAGGGGAGGTAGGGGTGGCTGTGGTTCTCGAGGGAAGTTAAGGACCATATAAAGACAAAAGGGAAAAAGTATAACATAGCAAACATGAGTGGGAAATCGGAGGACTGGGAAGCTTTTAAAGAACTGCAGAGGATAACTAAAAAGGAAATACACAAAGAAAAAACAAGGTACAAAGGTAAACTGGCCAAAAATATAAAGGAGGATAGTAAAGGCTTTTTAAGGTATGTGAAAAGAAAAAAAATGGTTAAGACTAAAATTGGGCCCTTGAAGACAGAAATAGGTGAATTTATTACGGGAACAAAGAAATGGCAGAAGAGTTGAATTGGTACTTTAGATCTGTCTTCATTGAGGAAGACACCAGCAATCTCCCAGATGTAATAGTGGCTGAAGGGAATTTATATTAGGCAGGAATTGGTGTTGGAGAGACTGTTAGGTCTGAAGGCTGATAAGTCCCCGGGGCCTGATGGTCTACATCCCAGGGTACTGAAGGAGGTGGCTCTAGAAATCGTGGATGCGTTGGTGATTATTTTCCAATGTTCTATAGATTCAGGATCAGTTCCTGTAGATTGGAGGGTGGCTAATGTTATCCCACTTTTTAAGAAAGGAGGGAGAGAGAAAACAGAGACACGATAGACCAGTTAGTCTGACCTCAGTGGTGGGAAAAATGCTGGAGTCAATTATAAAGGACAAAGTTACGACACATCGATAGCAGTAACAGGATAGGTCAGAGTCAGCATGGATTTATGAAGGGGAAATCATGCTTCACTAATCTTCTGGAATTTTTTGAGGATGTAACGGCACGGTGGCACAGTGGTTAGCACTGCTGCCTCACAGCGCCAGAGACCCGGGTTCAATTCCCGCCTCAGGCGACTGACTGTGTGGAGTTTGCACATTCTCCCCGTGTCTGCGTGGGTTTCCTCTGGGTGCTCTGGTTTCCTCCCACAGTCCAAAGATGTGCAGGTCAGGTGAATTGGCCATGCTAAATTGCCCGTAGTGTTAGGTAAGGGATAAATGTAGGGGTATGGGTGGGTTGCGCTTCGGTGGGTCGGTGTGGACTTGTTGGGCCGAAGGGCCTGTTTCCACACTGTAAGTAATCTAATCTAATCTAACTCTGAAGATGGACGAGGGAAATCCAGTAGATGTAGTGTACCTGGACTTTCAGAAAGCCTTTGATAAAGTCCCACATAGGAGGTTAGTGAGCAAAATTAGGGCGCATGGTATTGGGGGAAAAGTACTAACTTGGATTGAAAGTTGGTTGGCTGATAGGAAACTAAGGGTAGTGATAAATGGCTCCCTTTCGGAATGGCAGGTGGTGACCAGTGGTGTGCCGCAGGGATCAGTGCTGGGACCACAGCTTTTTACAATGTATTTTAATGATATAGATGAAGGTATTAAAAGTAATATTAGCAAATTTGCTGATGACACAAAGCTGGGTGGCAGGGTGAAATGTGAGGAGGAGATTACAGGATGACGTGGACAGGCTAGGTGAGTGGTCAGATGCACGGCAGATGAAGTTTAATGTGGATAAATGTGTGGTGACAAATCCACTTTGGTGACAAGAACAGGAAGGCAGATTACTACCTAAATGGAGTCAAGTTAGGTAAAGGGGCAGTACAGAGAGATCTGGGTGTTCTTGTACACCAGTCAATGAAGGCAAGCATGCAGGTACAGCAGGTAGTGAAGAAGGCTAATAGCATGCTGGCCTTCATAACAAGAGGGATTGAGTATAGAAGCAAAGAGGTCCTTCTGCAGCTGTACAGGGCCCTGGAGTATTGTGTGCAGTTCTGGTCTCCAAATTTGAGGAAAGAGATTCTGGCTATTGAGGGAATGCAGTGTAGGTTCACGAGGTCAATTCCTGGAATGGCGGGACAATCTTACGCTGAAAGATTGGAGCGACTGGGCTTGTATACGCTTGAGTTTAGAAGACTGAGAGGGGCTCTGATTGAGACATAAGATTATTAAAGGATTGGACACTCTGGAGGCAGGAAGCATGTTTCCGCTGATGGGTGAGTCCCGAACCAGAGGACACAGCTTAAAAATAAGGGGTTGGCCATTTAGAACAGAGTTGAGGAGAAACTTCTTCACCCAGAGAGTGGTGGGTGTGTGGAATGCTCTGCCCCAGAAGGCTGTGGAGGCTAAGTCTCTAGATCTTTCAAGAAAGAGTTGGATAGAGCTCTTAAGGATAGTGGAATCAAGGGTTATGGGGATAAGACAGGAACAGGATACTGATTTGAGGATGATCAGCCATGATCATAATGAATGGTGGTGCTGGCTCGAAGGTCAGAATGGCCTACTCCTGCACCTATTGTCTATTGTCTATTATCATATCCCTTCAAACCCTTCCTATTCATATACCCATCCAAGACCCGAAACGCTAACTGATTTCTCTCCAGACCCGCTGAGCTTTTCCAGCAGTTTCTGTTTTTGTTTCCAAAACCTTCCTTTGTTATCTAAGTTGGCCTGAGAGGGTTAAATTAGAAGCTTTGGAATAGCTACACCCACTGATCTAAAAATGACTATTTCTGAGTGGATGTTGTCAGTTTATTGTTAGTCTGACCTAGTACAGACCAGCAGCTTGGATCAGGTTACTACATTTTTGGAGATAACTATGTCCCTTCCCCAGTGTTAGAGCTTATGCCCAAAACATCGACTCTCCTGCTCCTCAAATGCTGCCTGACCTGCTAGGCTTTTCCAGCACCACACATTTCGACTAGTGTTAGTGTAGTTAACGGGTCTTAATGGAGTTTAATTCAGATAAATGCGAGGTGCTGCATTTTGGGAAAGCAAATCTTAGCAGGACTTATGGTAAGGTGCTAGGGAGTGTTGCTGAACAAATAGACCTTGGAGTGCAGGTTCGTAGCTCCTTGAAAGTGGAGTCACAGGTAGATAGGATAGTGAAGAAGGCGTTTGGTATGCTTTCCTTTATTGGTCAGAGTATTGGGTACAGGAGTTGGGAGGTCATGTTGCGGGTGTACAGGACATTGGTTAGGCCACTGTTGGAATATTGCGTGCAATTCTGGTCTCCTTCCTATCAGAAAGATGTTGTGAAACTTGAAAGGGTTCAGAAAAGATTTACAAGGATGTTGCCAGGGTTGGAGGGTGTGAGCTACAGGGAGAGGCTGAACAGACTGGGGCTGTTTCTCCTGGAGCTTTGGAGGCTGAGGGGTGACCTTATAGAGGTTTACAAAATTATGAGGGGCATGGATAGGATAAATAGACAAAGTCTTTTCCCTGGGGTCGGGGAGTCCAGAAACTAGAGGGCATAGGTTTAGGGTGAGAGGGGAAAGATATAAAAGAGACCTAAGGGGCAACTTTTTCAAGCAGAGGGTGGTACGTGTATGGAATGAGCTGCCAGAGGATGTGGTGGAGGCTGGTACAATTGCAACATTTAAGAGGCATCTGGATGGGTATATGAATAGGAAGGGTTTGGAGGGATATGGGCCGGGTGCTGGCAGGTGGGACTAGATTGGGTTGGGATATCTGGTCGGCATGGACAGGTTGGACTGAAGGGTCTGTTTCCATGCTGTACATCTCTATGACTCTGTGATGGTAAAATAACAGGCTACGTTAGCCTGTGTACTGATGACATGGTGGCTCAGTGGTTAGCACTGCTGTCTCACAGCACCAGGTTTGATTCCAGCCTCGAGTGTGGAGTTTGCACATTCTCCCTGTGTCTGCTTGGGTTTCCTCCCACAATCCAAAGATGTGCAGGTTAGGGTGGATTGGCCAAGCCAAATTGCCCGTAGTGTAGGTTATTAGTCAGGGATAAATATAGGGTGGGTTACTTTTTGGAGGGTCAGTGAGGGCCTGTTGGGCCGAAGGGCCTGTTTCCACACTGTAGGGAATCTAATTCTTGTGTGCCTCTTAAGTTGAAAACTTGTTAATTGTTCATCTTTCACCACTGCCTACCCGTAAGGCTTTGTAGGTTAATATTACAACAAAGGTTAATGGCAACAACTCTACACAAAGAAGACCCTAGCACTCCGGGTTTCAGCAGCTGACATCTCCTACATCATCATTCTGTTCAGTTTCTCTAAATAAATGTAAAAAACTATCTGGATGGGTATATGAATAGGAAGGGTTTGGAGGGATATAGGCCAAGTGCTGGCAAATGGGACTAGATTGGGTTGGGATATCTGGTCAGCATGGACGGGTTGGACCGAAGGATCTGTTTCTGTGCAATACATCTCTATTACTCTACGACTAACTAAACCAGACTGGCCTAATGATGCTGAATGCAATATCTGGTCTCACGTATAAAAATTCGCTCCATCAACATATGGAGGAACCACAAGGATGATGTCATGGTGGTGGGAGATTTTTAGAGAGAGGTTTGAGGGTCAGCTACATCCCTACCTATTGATAGGTGGTGGATGGGGGCAGGAAACTGGGGAGGGGGGTGAAAAGGGTGACTCCCGCTCATTCTCAACCCAGCAACCCACTGCCTTTTCACCTGCACAGGATCCAGGAAGATTGTCAGCCTGAGGGAAGGCCTCATGAGTGTGAAAACAAGAGTTCCCTTGGTGTATTTAGCACCTTGAAAGGATTTTAACTCACGCCTGTTACGCTCACTGCTGGACTTGCCTGGTGAAGCCAGACGAAACACATGAACAATGGCTTCCTTCAGCCTGTCCTTCCCTACCTCTCACTCCAACCTCCTTTTTCCAGAAGGTTACATTGAGTACTTTCAAAGCCAATCCATAAAGCTAATGTCGAATTGCATTATTGTGGTGTGAGTCGCATTCATTTTAGTTCTAACCTTAATTTCATTCTCCGTTTTGAAACAGCGTATTTTAACAGATATTACTAACAAGGAGCCGGAACTAGTGAAAGTATCCAGTAATGCTCAGCAATATCAACAAGCAGCTAAGGTAAGGAGACAAAGTGAGAAAGTGGGGTTAATATTGGAATGGTAGTTGCTTTTTCTATTCAGTAGATTAGGCGTAACAAGTATTATCTTTCTCCCCACTCCCCCACCAAGTTTAAAACTAGACAAGTGTTAGGACAGGGATACAATGACCTTGTGGCATTGCTAGGCTATTAATCCAGAGACCCAGCTAATGGTCTGGGTTCAAAACCTACCAGGCAGATGGCAGATTGAATTCAGTATTCAAATCTAATGATGACAAACCCATCTGGTTCATTAATGTCCTTTAGGGAAGGAAATCTGCCATCCTTACCAGGTCTGGCCTATATGTGACTCCAGACCCACAGCAACATGGTTGATTCTTAACTGCCCTCTGGGCAATAAATGCTGCCTGGCCAGTGATGCTCACATCCTGTGAGTGAATAAAAGAGAAGCACGGTTGTGCTGGGTGGGATTGAGAGTTAAATCCAGATTTGTCTTGTTTGTTGCTGCCAGAATAAAGTTGGGCGGGGAGGGGGGCATGGTGAAAGAGAGGTACATGAGTTGAACAGTCAAGAAATGTCCCCATTTCCCCATTCGTTGCTGGACGTTAAATAACATCAAGGCACTGGGGCAGGAATGAAAAACACAAGTACGATGTTATCTCACTCCTGTGAATGGCGTGCTCAAATAACGGGCACTTCCAAATTTCTGGCCAGTGAGATTTTTCAACTCTTCGTAATGAACAAATACAAGAAAGAGAATCATTCGCACGAATTCTTTTCCTCTTTCTGTAAGTCTTTGTCTCCAACTCTGTGTCTTTGATCACAGGATTATGAACTTGAGGCTGAGATGTTCAAATCACTGATCAACCCTGATAATGTGCAAACATCTTCCAAAAAGCCAAAATTCACATCGCCAGCTGACAAGATTAAAGAGGAGGTAATTACCTGACAAAAGCGCACCTTATTTTGAAACTCTTCACTGACTGAATCATTTAATGTTATGTTCTCAAACACGGCTCTTGAAATTATTTGTAAATTGCTAATGTTTACTGAACTTTAATTATTAAAATGAAAAGCATCAATAGAGAAAATAGGGCTGTGTATGAATAGAAGACCATGCAACATTAAGGGGAAAACAGTAACAGGTCCATTTGGCATAGTTTGAGTTAATTGGGAAGGGCCGACACAGATTTGTAAAAGATGGATTGTCGTTTTCTAATATAATTGAATATTTTGCCAAAGTTCCGGAGAAGGTTGATGAAGGGATCCGTTGTGGATGTGGTCAATGTGGATTCTAAGGAAGTGTTCAAGTTACCACATAAAAGGCTGATATAGAAAACAGAGGGCTCATGGAATAGAAGAGTCCATGTCTAATTGGATGCCAGTCTTACATTCAGAAAACAGTGAATCGTGGTGAATAGCTAACATCCTCCAGTCTGAAAAATAACCAATGAATATTCTTAAAATAAACAGGAAGTTGCCCCTTTCTATTGTAATAAGCTAATTGTTTTTAAATATACATTATAGGTATGTATCACTGTAATCTAAAACATGGGGGCAGTCTCAGGATAAGGAACAACCCTTTAGGACCGAGATGAGGAAACACTTCTTCACTCAGAGGATTGTGGGTTCTTTCAAGATCGATAGAAGTTTGGAAACCAAGGAGATTGAGAGATCTGGGGAATGTGTGGGAAGGTGGAATGGATGGAGAGGATCAGTTATGATCTTATTGGATGGTGGAGCAGGCTTGAGGAGCTGAGTGGACCAATCATGCTCCAATGCCTTATCAGACATGTTGCCACTGAACTATTTAGCCAGTTTTTTTCCGAGAAGGCAGCCATTACTGAGCCTACTTATGACCTCTCACTAAGCAAGGACCTGAAGCCTTTTGTATACCTGACCACTCAGACCACGTTGTGTCATTAATCCGCAGGAAACCGCCTTGGCCACCAAATTTACAGCAGCAAAAGCCGAGAACAATCAGCGAATGCGGAACCTGGAGTTTGCGCAGGGCTTGTTGAAACAGGTAACTGCTCTCGTAATATGTGGCAAAGATTGCTGGTGCCAATGCCTTGGCTGAAGCTGAGCTAAGGATTTGCCAAAAATGTCCCCCGACCGCCCCGCGCCCCTCCCCACCCAGGTCGGCATCTATGGCACCAGTCCCTCCTGTTCAACAAACTGGAGTCTTTATAAAACAGGCATCGGGTGTAATTTAATGTAAACATCCATGCAGTAAAAACCAGTGTTGACCTTTTTATTGTATATCACATCCCTACAGCGTGGGAGCAGGCCACTCGTCCCATCGGGTCCACACCTACCCGCTGAAGAGCATCCCATCCTAACCCCTAAATCCCACAGCTAACCCACCTAGCCTGCACGTCCCTGGACTCAATGGATAATTTAGCATGGCCAGTCCGCCCTAACCTGCAGCGTCTTATCTTGTTTTACTTGCAGCAACCGGAAATGGAACAGATCCAGCAACAGGTTCAGTCGAGAAGCTACGCCGCGGCTCCTAAATATTCCACTGGGCAGGACAAACAACTGAATGACGAGGTGCAACGCCGGCTGGAAATGGAGAACCAGATCAGGAAAGTGCAGCAGGAGATTTCGGCTTTGGAGGGTCAGAAGCTGCAGGGGTCACTGGTCAAGAAAGAGTTTGTGAAGAAAATCGCCGACCCGCAGCTCGACGAGGAGATGAACAGGGTTCAGGAAGCTTTGGCCGACGAACAGTTGCAGAGCAAATCCTTGGAGAACGAGCTGGACATCTTGCGGCGCAAGCTGCGCACGCTGGAGCAAGCAAAGAAAGATCCCGCCAAGCAGTATGTGGTCAAGGAGGTGTTGCGAATCGAGCAGGACAAGGATCAGGAGAACGAGATCTTGAGGCTCAGGGAGGAGCTGGAAGAAATCAAAAGGCAGAAGGCGGCAAAGGAAAATGATATTGTGCTGCTGCAGAAACGTCTCCGGGTCTTGACCGAAGAGAAGAGCAAGGAGCACGAGAAAATTACAGAGAAAGAGGTCTTCAAGGTGAAGAACGATCCAGAGTTGGAGGTGGAGTACAAGCGGCTCCAGGACAATAAGCAGCACGAAAGTCTCTTGCGGCAGCAGAAAGATGAGGAACTGAGGCTGCTCCAAGAAAAACTGAGGCGACTGGAGCAGGAAAAGGCCAAGGAGGAGGAGAAAGTGACCGTGAAAGAAGTGCTGAAGATGGAGAAAGACCTGAACTTGGAGAACGAGGTGAACAACCTGCGGCGCCAACACGAGGATGAGATGGCCAAGAAACGAGCCCACGATCGGGAGATCACCGAGCTTACGAAAAGGATCAAGACGCTCGAGGAGGAAAAGGCAAAGCCGGTGGTTCAGGAGAAGGTGCGCGAGATTGTGCGGCCTGACCCGAACGCGGAAACCCAGGTCACCAACCTGAGGAATGACCTGATCGAGCAGCAGAGGCGCTACAAAGACGCCGAGCAGCAGCTGAAGAGCATCCACGATGAAATCACACACTTAAAAGATAAAGGTCCAAAAGTCGAGATAAAGGACAACATTAAAGAAGTCATAAAGTACAAACCCGACCCCGAAACGGAGCAGGAATTGGAGAGGCTGAGGGACGAGGTCGTGGACAAAACACGCCAAGTGGAAAGAGCAGAGGTGGAAATCAGTCAGTTGGAGAAGGAGATCGAGATGTTGAAGAACAGCAAACCTCCAGTTCAGATGAAGGAAGTAGTCAATGAGGTTCTCCAGTACCGCGAGAATCCGCAGACCAGACAGGAAGTGGAGTTCCTTAAAACCAAACTCGCAGAAGAGCAGAAAAAACAGCTGGAGCTGGAGAGGGAGAGGTCCCTCAACGAAGATAACATCCAACAGAAGAAGAGGGATCTGGCGCAAGTGCGAGAGAAGGTGGTGCACCAGGAGGTGGTGAAGCTCGAGCAAGATCCCACCTTAAAGGCGGAATGTGGGAACCTGGCGAGTGAAATTGAGCAGGAGCGAAGGCAGAAGGAAAATCTGAAAGCCCAAATCCAGACACTGCAACTCCGGAAATCCGACTTGGAAGAGCAGCTGCAGGAGCTCGAAGCAGAGAGGCAAGCTCGACGCAACGCTGAGCTGGAGGTCAAGAGGCTGCGAAGGAAGCTCGATGACCTAGAGGAGAAAGAGAAGGAGATCAGAGACAAAGTGACGGTGCAGCAGAAGGTCGTCTTGGAGAAGGACCCTATGCAAGAAAAGGAGGTCTCACTGCTGAAGTTGCATGTGGAGGATGAGAAAGAGAATCGCAATAACCTTGAGAACGATCTCCAGGCTCTAAAACTCAAACAGATAGAACTTGAAACAACAAAAGTCAAGGAGAAGAATGTTGTCACAGAGAAAGTTCAGATCGAGAGAGATCCTGAGACGGAATTGGAAATCGAGCGTCTTCGGACGAGCTTGGAGGACGAGGGGAGACTGAAGCGGGACCTGCAGAATGAGCTAAACCACCTGCAAGCGAAACTGTCCGACTTGGAGTTCAAAGACACCAAGGGACTGAAGGACATGGAGCATTTGAGAGAGGAGAACGCCAAACTGCAGAGGGAAAACCAGAACTTGGTCAACGAGTGCAGGAGACTGCAGTCAGACATACAGGTGACCGTTCAACAAACCCAAGACGTGAAGTCCGAGAAGTCAGCGTCAGAGGTTGGGAACACCGATCTTATGGAGTCCCGGTTTGAATCGCTCCAGAGGGAGCTCGATGATCTTAGACAGACAACGACATCCAAGAATACTGAAATTGCAAATTTGGAGAAGCAATTAAACACCATGAAAGTAAAGACAGAACAGCGGGAGAACAGCTTAAAACGTCACATTGTAGTTATAGATCCAGATACTGGCAAAGAAATGACACCAAAGGAAGCCTATAACCTTGGCCTCATTAACTGGGACATGTTTATCAATCTTGAAAGTCAGGAGTGCGACTGGGAGGAGATAACAGTAAAAGGTCCTTCAGGCATTTCCTCAGTTCTCCATGATCGAAAATCCGGCAAGAAGTTTTCCATTGATGAAGCTTTGAAGCAGGGAAAGATTACTGAGAAGCAGTTTAAGCAGTACGTGAATAAGGAGATCCCCATCCAAGAATTTGCAGTCCTGGTGTCGGGAAAATCCGATGATACACCTTCACCATCTCCAGCCAAGCACCAGCCAAACTCTTCCACCAGTTCTGACCAACTCCTGAACTTCTCGCTGACTAACGAGAAGCAACAGCCAATCGGAGGCATCTTTGACGTGGACGACGATCGGAAAATGTCGATCACCAACGCAGCTAACCGAAATCTGATTGACACAGACACGGCCCTGAGGCTTCTCGAAGCTCAAGCTGCAACCGGTGGAATTGTCCACGTGAATGACGGCAGTAAATTTGAGATCAAGAAGGCTGCGGAACTTGGCCTCATTGATGGTGCGCTCGAACAGAGGCTGTCCAATGCTGAGAGCGCCTACAAAGGAATTGAAGACCCAAAGACCAAGACATTGCTTCCAGCTGCTAAGGCCGCAGAGCGCGGCTGGCTTTACCGTGAGGCTGCGGAACGGTATTTGGAAGCACAGTACCTAACTGGAGGTCTGATCGACCCAGTCACCTCTGAAAGAAAATCGTTAACACGAGCGAAATCATCTGGTCTGATAGATGATGACGGGGCCAGAAAACTCAAAGATGAGACCTTTTATCCGAAAGATCTGGTGGACCCAATTAGCAAACGCCACATCAACTACAAGGAAGCCTTGGATATATCCATTGTTGACCAGGCCACTGGACTTCTGCTGCTCCCTGTCTCCTCCAAGTCTCCCTAGTGCCTTTCTTTGATACAGTCATCAAAGCACAATCACCTACAGCTACTAGCATACAGACCAACTCAAAAGCAGAAGAATTCCAACTATTGGATGACTCCAGCTGAATTTATATGGGATGTTGGGGGGAAGCTACCTGAATTAATGCCAATATTAATATTAGCACCTATTGCTACCATTTCAGGACTCTGTCTTGTTTTCTAGAAGCTTTTGTATTTTAAAGAACATTTCCTTCTTACTTTCTATACAGATGTATTAAATGCAATAAAACATGTAAAGGGAGGCAACACGTATTCGAATCTTGTGTGTTACAGCTGCTAATAAGTTAGACCCCAAGTTATTAGTGGGGCAACTTGATAGAATAGTATACTCCCTTATAGTAAGAAGGGAGAACTTCCCAAGAAAACACTTAGATGAAGATTCAGTTGCTGCCTTCCCTAGCTTAGAAGACCAGGATGGAATCTTATCCAAGACCATTTCCAACTCGAGTCTTGAGTTTCCCACTTGGTTGACATCAAGTATTCCAATCATTTTTGCTTGAAGAATTTTAAAGCCTCTCAAATTTTGCAATACACAAATTAAGAAAGTTAAAGTAAATCAATAAAGAGAGACATGATACTTGACACCAGAAGACCTTTTTCACCAATTGAGTATCTTTTTATATTGGATATCTAAAATGGGAGGAAAAATCCTTTGATTTCCAAAATGACTTATAGTTGCCCACAATGAATTCAATCTGAACAATGGACTGAGCCTACAGGATCCAAAGACCAAACAAGGAGGGTGGTGGGAGGGAAGAGAAAAAAAACTTGAGAAAATTTATTCATTCTGTTTTAGGAATCAAAGATGCTTTCAATACTTTGGTACGGGGGAAAAAGGCAGAACAATAAAAAAGCTTATAACAATGAGTTGGACCTGAACATCCTAAACCTGAATTTTATATTCCAAGGCGATGAAATATTCACATCTAACTCTGCATTGAAAAAAAACAGATGCTTTCATAGTGAATGCAACGTTTGTAGTTCTTTTTATAAGATCAGGTTTCAGTGGTGATCTTTTAGAAAAGGAATGAATGTTCAAGAAAATAATATATTGCATGAATTTGTGACTGTATTACACACATCTCCATATTTTGACTTTAGGTTGCATCTATGGTATCTTTCAGGGAATAGAATGATTAAAAGGGATCTATTTAAATTATAGAAACTTAAAAATGAACTGTTCTAGTGTCTCTGCTGTTTATGGAGTATTTGCAACTTAACCCACTAGAGGTGGTGGTAATGTCACAGGCATAATAATAATCTAGGCCAATGCTCTGATATAGTTCCAAGTCAGAATGGTATGTGGCTTGAATGGGGCATTGAAGATGGAAGAGTTACTATGCATTTGCTGCCCTTTCTCTGTTATTTTTTAATAAAGATACTTGTTCTGAAAACAAAAGTCTTGTTGGACTTGAAACATTAGCTCTGTCCCTGTGTGTGTGTGTGTGTGTGTCTGTCTGTCTGTCTCTCTCTCTGTGTCTCTCCCCCCCCGACGGATGCTGCCAGATCGACTGAGGTACTTTGTTTTTATTTCGGATTTCCAGCATCTGCAGTGTTTTGCTTGTATTTAATTTTAGCTGAAGCCCGACTTCTAGGATTTAGAAGAGGGACTTCGAAAAAGAGTCTGTGGAAATAATGGATAAGTTGGTTTTGATCTCCATTAATGTCTTAAATTCTAGAACTGTCCTCATGGATTGGAATGAGGCAAATTTAACCCCCCACCCCACTATTTAATAAAGAAAGGAATGAGAACACGGAGCAAGGCCATGAGCCTGACATCATTTGTCAGGAAAACATGAGAACCTATGATTAACAAAAAGGTAAAAGGCATTTTGACCACCACATTATGATTCAGCAGAGTCAGGACAACTTAGAAAAGGAAAATGTGTGTTTTAGCAAATATATTAAGAATTTTCTGATTGTGTGACCGGCAAACTAGATGGGAAAACTGTAGGGAGTATTTGACTTGGATTTTCAGCAGGCATTTAATAAACACCTCTCAAGAATTAGTAGCACCAACGAGAACTTGTGGATTTGAGGATTGTTGGAATGACTGAAAGGAGAGAGCTTGGTTGAACAGATTGTTCTTGTGATTTTGCAAGAAAACATTTTTTAAAAAGTCAAATGGGGCAGCAAGTGTCTATTAGTGATAACTGATAGAGCAGGCCGTGACAGGGCAATCTGCAAGCATAATACGTAATTACAATATTAGTCTATGTGATATTCATAAATGATCTGGAAGAGGGCATTTGGTGGTCTGATCAGTAAGTTTGCAGATGACACGAAGATTGGTGGAGTAGCAGAAAGCATAGGGGACTGTCAAAGAATACAGGAGAATATAGATAGACTGGAGAGTTCGGTGGAGAAGTGGCAGATGGAGTTCAATCTTGGCAAATGTGAGGTGATGCATTTTGGGAAGTCTAATTCTAGAGCGGACTATACTGTAAAAGGATGAGCCTTGGGAAACGTTGATGAGCAGAGAGATCTGGGAGATCAGGTTCGTTGTGTCCAGGAAGGTTGCTGCACCAGTGGATGGAGTGGTCAAGAAGGCGTATAGTATACTTGCCTTCATCGGACGGGGTATTGAGTATAAGAGCTGGCATGTCATGTTAAAATTGTACAAGACATTGTTTGGCTGCATACAGTTCTGGTCGCCACATTACCAAAAGGATGTGGACGTTTTGAAGAGGGTGCAGAGAAGGTTTACGAGGATGTTGCTTGGTATGGAAGGTGCTAGCTATGAAGAGAGGTTGAGTAGGTTAGAATTGTTTTCATTAGAAAAAAGGAGATTGAGGGGGGGACCTGATTGAGGTTTTCAAAATCATAAAGGGTATGGACATGGTGGATAGAGATAAGCTTTTTCCCCCAGAGTGAGGGATTCAATAATGAGAGGTGAGCGGTGAAAGGTTTAAGGGGGATACATACGGCAAGTGCTTTACACGGTGGGTGACTGGAACGCGTTGCCAGCAGAGGTGGTAGAGGCAGGCACAGTAGATTCATTTAAGGTGTGTCTGGACAGATGCATGAGTAGGTGGGGAGCAGAGGGATACAGATACTTAGAAATTGGGCGATAGATTTAGACATTGGATTTGGATCGGCTCAGGCTGGGAGGGCTGAAGGGCCTGTTCCTGGGCTGTAAATCTTCTTTGTTCTAATTAAAACTCAACAAATCTTCTCAAAACTCGCTAATAGACTAATTAAGAAATCAATGATCGTGCAGAAAAGCAATGCAGGTGAGTTATACAAGGGCTTCATCTTCTCACCATCAAACAAAATGCGTCACTGAGGCAGCAAAAGTGTGAATAGAAATTAAGAAAACGAAGATTAAACTGAAGAAAATGTCAAACTTTGATAATGGAGTTAGGACCATGGATAAATTAAGGACTAAGAATAACCAAACTGTAAACTCAATGCAACTAGAAGCTGATTTTGCATGAACCATAACAATATATTTTTGAGCTGCTTATTGTGGCTGTATTGAGCTGCATTTAGCTATTCGGCCTGTCTTTCTCATTGGTGGTCATTTTTCCATCATCAGCATTTAGCAGCACAGTGGTTAGCACTGCTGCCTCTCAGCACCAGGATCCCAGGTTCGATTCCAGCCTCAGGTGACTGTGTGGAGTTTGCACATTCTCCCCGTGTCTGTATGGGTTCCCTCCCACAGTCCAAAGATGTGCAGGTCAGGTGGATTGACCTTGCTAAATTGCCCATAGTGTTAGGTGCATTAGTCAGAGGGAAATGGGTCTGGGTGGGTTACTCTTCGGAGGGTCGGTGTGGACTGGCTGGGCTGAAGGGCCTGTTCCACTGTAGGGAATCTCTAATCAAAACAAAAAGCACAATTTTATTTTTAATATCTCAAGACTCCTGGGGGGAGCTTGCATTACGAAACAAAGTGTGACACTAAGCCAAACAGGGAGATGTTAGGTTGGATGAACATACAGTTGTTCAGGGGTAGGTTTTGAGGTTAGCCCTAGAGGAGAAGACAGGCAGAGAGGTGGAGGAAGATTGTGGAGCCAAACTGAACCAGAGGATGTAAAAGAAACCAGATTTGAAGAGCACAGTTATCTCGAGGGTTGTGCAGCTGATGGAAAGGACCATGGATGGATTTTAAAGCAAAGGTGAGAATGTTGAACTCAGGACTACTTGATCAAATGAACCTGCAGATAGAAAAAACAAGAACGCTCAACAACTGCTTCAAGCTGACAAAATAAGTGACAGGCGTTTACTGGCTCATTTCTCAGGACACTGTCTTTACCAGAGTCAAACTGCTTGGAATAAATTTAAAATGAAGAACAGCAGTGAACTGTCAACAATCATTAACTAGTGTGTTCTCTGTGGCACCACTTCTACCGATCAAGAGTTTGCTCGCCAAACAATCAGATGCCACGACACAGGGGCAGACAGCTGAACCAAATCAGCCTCTCTCTGTATTCGCAACACGGTAAATTTAAAACATTCAAAGACCCTCAAAATCGACCCCAATGGTTCCTTATCAGGCTTTTGAGTAACCAATCTCAGACTTTTCAGAGACTGGTTTGTATCTTGTAACATGAAACCTAATTATTAAATTTCAGAGACTGGTTTGTATCTTGTAACATGAAACCTAATTATTAAATATACAATAACACAAGTAGAAAAAATAAACAAAATAATCCAAATGGTTGATACTTGAAACCCAAAAACCCTTGTTTTCAGTCTCATTCACATAATAAAAAAAGAGAAACATACAAACATAGATGAGGGATAAACAAAACAACAAAATTGGCCAGATTACTTAAGTGGTTTTCACAAGTGTTGCTCCACAGACATAAATGACTTTTTTTTTTGTTTGAGTTTCTTAAGATGTTGACCAGAGTCACCTTACCACTTCACTGAAGAAAAGGCAGTAACACTTATAACTTAATTTTCTTTTCTCTGAGCTTCCAAGAGCTGCTCATGGGAGGTGAGGCAGGGAGCTTTCAATTCTTCAACATGTAGTACCAACAGCCAGATTCCTTTACACAGAAAAAGCAATCCAAAACCCAATTCAAACTCTGACTCCTCCCTGACAGACTGAACACCTCCTCCATGAGATCCTAGTGACCATTCATCATCTGCCATCTGTCTAAGCATTAGGTCTTTTTCTAAACTTGCTGGAACCAATTCCCAGGTACTGACTTTGTTAATAACAAACCTCTGCACTCTGTTTAAACAATGCTCTTTCCCAATGATGAAGCAGCTGGAGAACCATTGACCAGAAACCAACCTGCGATTAACTTCCAGCCCCAGCCTCACAAATAGAAGCTCTGTTTGGTATGTTTTCCTTTTAACACAAGCTGTTACCCACAGTGCAAAAGTCTCATTTAGCTCACAGTTCCCAATCCACAGCTCCAAATCAAAATTGATAAAATGACTCACTCCGCCTCAGGCTGGTACAGCTGCAAGTGGTTTCCTTTCCATCATCAGCATTTAGCAGCATGGTGTCTCAGTGGTTAGTACTGCTGCCTCACAGCACCAGGGTCCCAGGTTCAATTCCAGCCTCAGGTGACTATCTGTCTGGAGTTTGCACATTCTCCCCTGTGTCTGCGAGGGTTTCCTCCAGGTGCTCCTGTCTCTAAATGCTCTTTCACTTTCATTTGATATCGCTCCAAGACACCTAAAACAAGATGCAAATGAAGATCACTATTATTTTAGTTTCAGAGCAACCATCCGAGTTCCCTCACTCCATTGTCCAGGGATCCTTCACTTTCAGGTATACTGACTGCAGACCTTCTGAACTACTCTGGCCTTCTCTGGATGTCATTGGATTATGTTGCTAAAAACAAAGTACAGATGTTTCTTCATTTTTAATGCACTGCAAGTGTTTAAAATAGAGGTTTATAAAATCATGAGGGGCACAGTTAAAGTCATTGGCAAGGTTTGTTTCCCTAGGATGTGGGAGCTCAAAACAAGGGGGCATATTTTTAGGGCGAGAGGAGAAAGTTTTGAAAAGGACATGTGGGACAATTTTTTCTTTTAACAGAGAAGTTCTGGTGTGGAATGAACTGCCAGAGGATGTGGCAGGTGCAGGTACAATTACAATGTTTAAGACATTTGGATAAATACATGAATAGGAAAGGTTTGGAGGGATATAGACTAAACACAGAAGTGGGACTAGTTTCATTTGGGAGCAAGGTTGGTGTGGACTAGTTGGACCTAAGGGTTTAAATGCTGTATGACACATTTGTAGCCTATTTCTGGCTGTAACATCTATTGCTGATTTAAGTCCTTTTAAGTCAAAATGCTGGGTAATCATCTTAATCATTATCATCCTTGGAAAATCCTTTTATCGCTAGCTCCCAAAATACCTGCTTCCTCAGTTTAGTTTTAAAGATGTCAAATAATCTACAATTCCATCTTCTACCTCCCGAAAGTCTTGGTAGAATTAAAGCCATTTTAACATTCTAATGGATGCAATGTACTTCAAGTAACACAATACCCCATGTTGAATACTCTGTGCACCAACTTCTTTAAGCACTCACAGACCCCTCTTGAATTCAAGGATTTTTAATATCGTAGGAGCCTTCAGGTCCCAGAGACAAACCTGGCTTGTTAGATCCATTTTTTTAAAACCATTGATATCAGTTACTGAATGTGTTCACAAGAAGCTGCCAGTGTACATTTAACACAAAGAGTAAAGCATTTATTAAACACAAAAAAGAATGAACTATTGGATTACACCAGATGAAAGGTTAGAAAAATGTCTTTAGAGAGCTCAGAAAAGGAGTTGAGCTCACATTACCCCTTTCCTTCAGCAAGATCCTTCCAAACCTCAGCAAAGAGTCACCATTATCTCAACACTATGATTTCTCTGCCAGACTCAGGTTGTATCAGCTAAAACTAGTTTCTTTAAGATCTTGGGTTTCCAGGCCACAGTTTATCTCAAAATAGGCAAAGACAGAAGTCACACAACATCAGATTATAGTCTAACAGGTTTGGAATAGGAGGCAAGACCTGATGAAGGAGCAGCGCTCTGAAAGCTTGTGATTTCAAACAATATAGCCCTGCTGGACCATAACCTGGTGTCATGTGACTTCTAACTTTGTCCACCTTCTCTAGATGTCATTCGATTATGTTGCTAAAAACAAAGTACAGATATTTCTCCACCATTTTTAATGCACTGAACTGCTCACTTCAAGTGTTTAAAATCGAGGTTTATAAAATCATGAGGGCATAGTTAAGGTCATTGGCAAGGTTTGTTTCCCTAGGATGTGGGACCTCAAAACAAGGGGGCATATTTTTAAGGTATCCATCCCAGTTCAACACTGGCACCTCCACATAGGCAATTGGCTACTTTTAAACTTAAATTGTTTAAGTATTGCTTACAAGTAATTGTTTAAATACAATACTTTAGTTAATTACACAGAAAAAGTCCATAACTCATGACAATGGGGGAAGGCTCTGATGCCAAAGGACAAACAGTTGCCTCAATGTTTGTCAATCACCAAGTTATGAAGGCAGCATCCTGCTTTCTAGCTGACTGTGTTAGCAAACTCTTCCCTGTGTCACCTTCCACCTGTTGACAACTGCTGCCCAGTGCACGACTACCTGATCAGACTGCCCCCCGACTAAGCACTTCGTTCACACCCAGTTTCTAGGGCTTGTTGGTTTACACTGGATCAAACATCCACTCGCATCCTTCTACCCAACAGAAATGAGACAGCTACTCATGCTGTCAGTTAAAAATCACACGACACCAGGTTATAGTCCAACAGGTTGATTCAGAAGCACTAGCTTTCGGAGCGCTGCTCCTTCATCAGATGGTTGTGGAGAATAAGGTTGTAAGACACAGAATTTATAGCAAACATTTACAGTGTGATGTAACTGAAATTATATATTTAAATCCAGGTCTTTTTCAATGTATAATTTCAGTTAGATCACACTGTAAACATTTGCTATAAATTCTGTGTCTTACAATCTTATTCTCCACAACCACCTGATGAAGGATCAGCGCTCCGAAAAAACCTGTTGGTCTATAACTTGGTGCTGTGTGATTTTTAACTTTGTACACCCCAGTCCAACACCAGCTTCTCCAAATCATGCTGTCAGAACAGCCATATCCCCTTGTATATCCCTAGCGTGCATAAAACATAAGAATAGATCCTTACCTTTCCTAAATAATGTGGAGCAGCGGGTGCCAGTGGCTTGGGAATCTTCATGAACTTTATTTATCACCAACCTGAGGCATGATTTTACAGCAGGTGAGACTTGAACCTGAAGCTTCCGGCCCAGTGGTATAGAAGCTTTCTACTGTGCCACAAAACCCCTTAACCTTTACTTTTAACTTGCTATTTGTTCAAGTTTGTTAGAAATTATTTATATTTGGATAATTCAAAACAGTCTCCACTAAATTTAAATTTCAAACTTTGCAACTCCTTACATTTTGGGCGAATTTCTATGCAAATAAATGCTTTATCCCTTCATATTATCACATTCCAAGTAAAGTGCAAACCAAACTTCTACTTGAACTTCAGAGTAACTGTCGGAGTTCGCTAAAGCAAAGAACAATTATACTAATCGGGCTGTATTGCTTGGAATTCAGAAGATTAAAAGGTGATTAATTCCAAGCTTTCAAGATATTAAGGGGAACAAAACAAATGAGTGGAAGTTCAACTGTAGCTTTCCTACTGATTGCAGAATCTAGACTGGGGACAGTCTTAAAACCAATACCAGATGATTCTAATGCAAAACTAAGAAATTCATTTATCTGCAAAGACTTTTACAATTGAAAATTTGGACCATCTTGGTAAATAACAATTGATACAAGATCAATTGTTAATCCATAAACTAAAATGGATAGATTTTTGTTACCCAAAGGTATGAAAGGTTGGGGTAAGAAAGGGTAAATAACAAGGTATTTATTGCCACATTTGTTATTAGGCCCATCCCTATTTGCCCAGAGGGCAGTTTAGAGTCATCCACATTGCTGTGGTCTGGAGTCACATGGAGGCCAGATCAGATAAAGATGGCAGTTTCCTTCAATAAAGGATATTAATGATTTCTGGCTGTAATAGCTGCTCCTTTTTTTTGTGTGGTATTTTAGGTGTTGGAGGTGATTTCCTCCAATTCCAGGGTTGGGACCTTAGGAAAAAAAAGTCAAAACAGCAGTATTTTAAAAGGGAGAGAAACAGACAAAGGTGAGGTCATTGTAGAAGAGAAAGAGAGAGAGAGAGAGAGAGAAACTGACACCAGAGTGTATCTGCACAGTTACTGCCTTTGCTATTGAATTTATGTATCGCTAGACATCAGAGTGCGTCTGTGAAAATTAACAAACTGTGAAATTCTCAACTAATCTTGGAGGAACCTGTTTGGGAAAGGTCACAGCACAGAAATGGATAAGTGGATATTTAAATGTAGCCTTACAGTAAGTCTGCAGTAGTGAGTAGAGCAGGTTCTTTTTTGATTATAAGTTTTATTGAGATATGTCTCTTGATTAAACTTAAAATATAAGCCAGAAGTATTAATTTAACCTGGAGCAGTGTTTTGTAAAGGAATAAGACGGTGCTATTTTCTGGGTCTGTAGATCGAAAGAAGCAAAAATGGCCTTTAGTAGAGTGATATGCTCTTCTTGTCAGATGTGGGAGTTTAGGGAGAGTTTACAGGTTACCGAGGATTATATCTGCAATAAATGCCAATGGTTGCAAATCCTATCAGATAGAGTGGATCGGTTGGAGAGACAGTTAGAGGAAATGAAGAATTTACAACAGCAAGGGGATGTGATGGATGGCAGTTATAGGAAGGGGGAAAAATCACAGATTCAGTCACATAGATGGATTAATTCCAGGAAAGGTAAGAGAGGTCAGTAGTTAGTGCAGGAGTCTTCTGTGGCTAACCTCATTTCAAACAAGTATGCTGTATTGGAAAATGTAGGGGGTGATGCATTCTCAGCATGAACAGCCAAGTTTCTGGTATTGATCCTGGCTCTAAAGCAATGAGGGGTACATTGTGTTCCAAGAGATAAATTGTGTTAGGGGACTCTCTAGTCCGAGGTACAAACAGACGTTTCTGTGGCCAGCAGCGAAAAATCAGAATGGTGTGTTGCTTCCCTGGTGCCAGGATCAAAGATGCCTCAGAGAGGGTGCAAAATGTTCTCAAGGGGAAGAAGGGCCAACAGAAGGTCATTGTACACATTGGAACCAACGACATAGGAAGGGAAAAGATTGAGACTCTGAAGGGAGATCACAGAGTTAGGCACAAATTTAAAAAGGAGGTCCTCAAGAGTAGTAATATCTGGATTACTCCCGGTGCTTTGAGCTAGTGAAGGCAGGAATAGGAGGATAGAGCCGATGAATGCATGGCTGAGGAGCTGGTGTGTGGGAGAAGGATTCACATTTTTGGATCATTGGAATCTCTTCTGGGGGCAGAACTGCACAAGGACAGATTGCACCTAAATTGGAAGGGGACTAATATACTGGCAGGGAAATTTGTCAGAGCTGCTGAGGAAGATTTAAACTAGTAAGGTGGGGGGTGGGACCCTGGGAGATGGTGAGGAAAGAGATCGATCTGAGACTGGTACAGTTGAGAACAGAAGCGAGTCAAACAGTCAGGTCAGGCAGTGAACAAGACAGCACTGATAAATTAAACTGCATTTATTTCGATGCAAGGGGCCTAACAGGGAAAGCAGACGAACTCAGAGCATGGTTAGGAACATGAGACTGATATCATAGCAGGGATGGACAGGACTGGCAGCTTAATGTTCCAGGATACAAATGATACAGGAAGGATAGAAAGGGAGGAAAGAGGGGTGGGAGAGTGGCATTATTGATAAGGGTTGGCATTACAGCTGTACTGAGGGAAGTATTCCCAGAAATATATCCAGGGACGTTATTTGGGTGGAACTGAGAAATAAAGGGAGTATCACTTTATTGGGATTGTTCCATAGACCTCCTAATAGTCAGCAGGAAATTGAGAAACAAATTTGTAAGATCTCAGTTATCTGTAAGAACAATAGGGTGGTTATGGTAGGGGATTTTAACTATCCAAACATAGACTGGGACTGCCATAGTGTTAAGGGGTTAGATGGAGAGGAATTTGTTAAGTGTGAACAAGAAAATTTTCTGATTCAGTATGTGGATGTACCTACTAGAGAAGGTGTAAAACTTGACCTACTCTTGGGAAATAAGGCAGGGCAGGTGACTGAGGTGTCAGTGGGGGAGCACTTTGGAGCCAGCGACCATAATTCTACTAGTTTTAAAACAGTGATGGAAAAGGATAGACCAGATCTAAAAGTTGAAGTTCTAAATTAGAGAAAGGCCAATTTTGACAGTATTAGGCAAGAACTTTCAAAAGCTGATTGGGCGCAGATGTTCGCAGGTAAAGGGACGGCTGGAGAATGGGAAGCCTTCAGAAATGAGACGAGAATCCAAAGAAAGCATATTTCTGCTAAGGTGAAAGGAAAGGCTGGTAGGTGTAGGGAATGCTGGAAAACTAAAGAAATTTATGGTTTGGTTAAGAAAAAAAGAGGAAGCATATGTCAGGTATAGACGGATAGATTGAGTGGATCCTTAGAAGAGTATGAAAGCAGTAGGAGTATACTTAAGAGGGAAATCAGGAGGGCAAAAAGAGGACGTGAGATAGTTTTGGCAAATAGAGTTAAGGAGAATCCAAAGGGTTTTTACAAATACATTAAGGACAAAAGGATAACTAGGGAGAGAATAGGGCCCCTCAAAGATCAGCAAGACGGCCTTTGTGTGGAGCCACAGAAAATAGGAGAGATACTAAATGAGTATTTTGCATCAGTATTTACTGTGGAAAAGGACATGGAAGATATAGACTGTAGGGAAATAGATGGTGACATCTTGCATAATGTCCTTATTACAGAGGAGGAAGTTCTGGATGTCTTGAAACGCATAAAAGTGAATAAATCCCCAGGACCTGATCAGGTGTACCCTAGAACTCTGTGGGAAGCTAGGGAAGTGATTGCTGGGCCTCTTACTGAGATATTTCTTTAATCAATAGTCACAGGTGAGGTGCTGGAAGACTGGAGGTTGGCTAACGTGGTGCCACTGTTTAAGAAAGGTGGTAAGGACAAGCCAGGGAACTATAGACCGGTGAGCCTGACCTCAGTGGTGGGCAAGTTGTTGGAAGGAATCCCGAGGGACAGGATGTACATGTATTTACATAGAAAAATACAGTGCAGTACAGGACCTTTGGCCCTCGATGTTGCACCGATCCAAGCTCACCTAACCTACACTAGCCCACTATCCTCCATATGCCTATCCAATGCACGCTTAAATGCCCATAAAGAGGGAGAGTCCACCACTGCTCCTGGCAGGGCATTCCATGAACTCATGACTCGCTGAGTAAAGAATCTACCCCTAACTTCAGTCCTATACCTACCACCCCTTAATTTAAAGTTATGCCCCCTCGTAATAGCTGACTCCATACGTGGAAAAAGGTTCTCACGGTCAACCCTATCTAAACTCCTAATCATCTTGTACACCTCTATCAAGTCACCCCTAAACCTTCTTTTCTCCAATGAATACAGCCCCAAGTGCCTCAGCCTTTCCTCATACGATCTTCCTACCATACCAGGCAACATCCTGGTAAACCTCCTCTGCACCCGTTCCAGTGCTTCCATATCCTTCCTATAGTGTGGCGACCAAAACTGCACACAATACTCCAGATGCGGCCGCACCAGAGTCTTATACAACTGCAACATGACCTCAGGACTCCGGATCTCAATTCCTCTACCAATAAAAGCCAGTATGCCATATGCCTTCTTCACCACACTATTTACCTGGGTGACAACTTTCAGAGATCTGTGTACATGGACACCAAGATCCCTCTGCTCATCCACACTACCAAGTATCCGACCATTAACCCAGTACCCCATCTTTTTGTTACTCTTACCAAAGTGAATCACCTCACACTTAGCTACATTGAACTCCATTTGCCACCTTTCTGCCCAGCTCTGCAGCTTATCTATATCCCACTGTAACCTGCCACATCCTTCCTCACTGTCAACAACTCCACTGACTTTCGTATCATCCGCAAACTTGCTCACCCAACCTTCTAGCCCCTCCTCCAGGTCATTTATAAAAATGACAAACAGCAATGGTCCCAAAACACCTTTGGAAAGGACTAATTAGGTATAGTCAACATGGCTTTGTGCGTGGGAAATCATGTCTCATGAACTTGGTTACTTCTTCAAAAAATGCAATCAAGAGGATTGATGAGGACAGAGTGGTGGATGTGATCTAT
This sequence comes from Chiloscyllium plagiosum, assembly GCF_037043375.1. Classification (NCBI taxonomy): domain Eukaryota; kingdom Metazoa; phylum Chordata; class Chondrichthyes; order Orectolobiformes; family Hemiscylliidae; genus Chiloscyllium; species Chiloscyllium plagiosum. The sequence goes on along the minus strand of NW_028270158.1, from coordinate 10,861,162 downwards.
ATAGACTTCAGTAAGACATTCGACAAGGTTCCCCATGGGAGACTGCTGAGCAAGGTTAGATCTCACGGAATATGGGGATACAGAAGTGGCTCAAAAGGTAGAAGACAGAGGGGTGGTGGTGGAGGGTTGTTTTTCAGACTGGAGGCCTGTGACCAGTGGAGTGCCACAAGGATCGGTGCTGGGTCCTCGACTTTTCATCATTTATATGAATGATTTGGATGTGAGCATAAGAGGTAGAAGTTTACAGATGACACAAAAATTGGAGGTGTAGTGGACAGCGAAGAAGGTTACCTCAGATTACAATGGGATCTTGATCAGATGGACCAATGGGCTAAGTAGTGGCAGATGGAGTTTAATTCAGATAAATGCAAAGTGCTGCATTTTGGGAAAGCAAATCGTAGCAGGACTTATACACTAACGGTAAGGTCCTAGGGAATGTTGCTGAACAAAGAGACCTTGGAGTGCAGGTTCATAGCTCCTTGAAAGTGGAGTCACAGGTAGATAGGATAGTGAAGGCGGCATTTGGTATGCTTTCCTTTATTGGTCAGAGTATTGAGTACAGGAGTTGGGAGGTCATGTTGCAGTTGTACAGGACATTGGTTAGGCCACAATTGGCATATTACGTGCAATTCTGGTCTCCTTCCTACCACGAATCCATTGCTGATTTTTGGAAAAACCCATCTGGAGTCATAGAGATGTACAGCACGGAAACAGACCCTTCGGTCCAACCCGTCCATGCCGACCAGATATCCCAACCCAATCTAGTCCCAGTTGCCAGCACCTGGTCGATATCTCTCCAAACCCTTCCTATTCATATCCCATCCAGAAGGATGTTGTGAAACTTGAAAGGATTCAGAAAAGATTTACAAGGATGTTGCCAGGTTTGGAGGATTTGAGCTATAGGGAGAGGTTGAATAGGCTGGGGCTGTTTTCCCTGGAGTGTCGGAGGCTGAGGGGTGACCTTATAGAGGTTTACAAAATCATGAGGAGCATGGATTGGATAAATAGACAAAGTCTTTTCCCCAGGGTTGGGGAGTTGAGAACTAGAGAGCATAGGTTTAGGGTGAGAGGGGAAAAACATAAAAGAGACCTAAGGGGCAAACTTTTTCACACAGAGGGTGGTATGTGTATGGATTGAGCGGCCAGAGGAAGTGGTGGAGGCTGGTACAATTGCACCATTTAAAAGCATCTGGATAGGTATATGAATAGGAAGGGTTTGGAGAGATATCGACCAGGTGCTGGCAACTGGGACTAGATTGGGTTGGGATATCTGGTCGGCATGGACGGGTTGGACCGAAGGGTCTGTTTCCGTGCTGTACATCTCTATGACTCCAGATGGGTTTTTCCAAAAATCAGCAATGGATTCATGGTCATCATTCAAATCTTAATTCCAGGTATTTAATGAATTCAAACTCCACCATCTGCCATAGCTGGATTTATACTCAGGTCCCCAGAACATTATCTGGATTTTGGTGTTAATAATCTAGCAATAATACCATTTGGCCATTACCACCCCGCTGTTGGTCACAGACCAGCCAATGATCTCACTGAATGGTGGTACAAGCTCAAAGAGCTGAGTGACCTACTCCTGTTCCTCTGTTCAAAGTTAATCCAGGCGTTCTGCATGATCTAGTAATTATTTTTAACTAACTAATTTGTCAAAGTTCATTTACCACTCAATCATCAGGTTTGGATTGTATAATCCAGATTATTTCCAATAACTCTGGCAAAAACAGACAAAAAAGTTACAACAAAATTGGTATTTTTTTTTTAAAAAAAGAAAAGCACCAGAGATGATAAACACATTGTTGAAAGAATGACTGGTGCAAACATATTAAAGCTCTTAATGCAAACGAGAAGTATTCTCCAGAAAAATGATAAAAGCATTGACTCCAGTTTTGTCCAAAATTTTCTAGTTTATTGACATTTGTGTGCAACAGAAACAACCAACTCCTTGTCCTGCAGCAAATACATACACAAGTCTCAAATAAAACAATATACAATGAAGCACCATCATTCAAAATAATGTCTATTTTAATTAAAACAAATTGAACTTACTAGCACATCACAATTTACAGAGTTTGAGAATGATTATACAATTTCAAGTAGAGCTAAACTTCATTAACACAAAATCAGATCCAGCAATTTTCAAGTCCTGAGTTTCTGTAGAACATTTATTATGCCTGTGAGTCACTCTAGTATCAAATATGACTGGAGCACTCCAGAAATGAAATGTCATTTTGCTTAAAAATCTTGTGAAAAATGTCAAAAAAAATCTTTCAAACCATCTGCCCGTGACCATGTTCCACAAGCTTACTTCATCTTGCATGAAAAAATCTTTGGCTTCTCTGCCGCCATGGTTCTCATTAATCAACGAGATTGTGCCAAATTATGAACCATAGGTGAATTCTCCTTTTAAAAAAAAGTCACTTCCCAAATCCTGTAGTTTATTTTCCTTTTTTTTTTAAAAAATATAAATAGTAAGGTTAGTGTCGTACAGGGATCAAGAATACATGAAATCTCAGCACGTACTTTCCATCTTCTCTACTACAAGGAAAGGCACTGCAATTGTATTACTCTTACTATCAGTATCTTTTACAATACTGCATATAGTTATCATTACAAACAGCTAAATGATACTTGTCAGGGGCCAAACCCAAAGGTCATGAGTGCACCTTTGTTCCTGGGTTCACAATAACTCAAGGAGCTGTAAGAGTACATGACTGAGATTAATGGCTTTCTTTCTGTTTACTGCTGGACACCAGACCAAGTTGATCAGTACTAGTTGCTACCAAGTTGCAACTGAGATGGTTAATATTGATACCCAAAGCAAATTCTTTGATATTAGTCTTTTCCCTTGAATCACTTATTAACTCATCACAGTTCTGATTTTTTTTATATTCCACATTCTCTTGCACTAGATACATATCTTTCCTATTAGCACAGTAAAGTCACAACAGTGTCACAGGAATTGTGGTCCTGTTCACAGTGCACCAGCGAAGCAGAACACTACACTGTATAAATCTTCCTTGAAAATAATTCGCCATTACAGGCAATAAATAGCAATTTAACTTAATTTTTTTTCTTTTTAATTCATCCAATGCATAGTGCTCTGAAGAACTCTACACTAACTGGAACTTGAACATCTTTTAAAAACAGAAAACTCCAGTAGAGTTTGGCTGTGTCAAATAGAGCTAAATAATTTCTATCTGCTTATCCTGAATCTGTTTGAATTCACCCCACCTCCACAAAACATGCGTCAGAGAGACAAGCCCATCCCCACCACCACCTGCCTGTGTCTGTGTCTGAGATAATGCTGCTGCGTCTGTACACATTCCAAGTTGTTGTCGGAAGAAAATGCAAAAGCTTTAATTAAGCCCATTTCTGAACACAGGATTATTTGTTAATGGATAGAACAGAATATGAAAACAAACCTAAACACTCTAGCTGCCTTAAATTTCTGGAATGCACTGCATAAAAGTTTGCTCTAATGACCACCACCTACCATGTCAATATTAAAAGTGTTCTTGCATAGGCATTCAGTGGAAGATACTTTTCAGTATACTCTGAATCTAAGCAGACAGAAGACCAACTTGAAGCCCTCCAAGCTATCCTGGCCATCCTGGCACTCTTGCCACTGAAGCAAGCCCTTCACATTTGTCAGTCTCAAAGGTACGCAGCAGGTTTTAACCAGTGTCCTTGTCCCCCAGGAGTAAAAGGGTGCAATTAATCCGTAAACAACAGCAACTGCAAGGTTGGTCATTCAGCCCAGCAGCTCCAGCAGCTTGGCTGTTCCCTCTGATCTTGCTGCAACACCACCACAGCATTAGCTTGCTTTGACTGTGCTTTGTGACAGAACTCACTGCATTTTGCGCTGCATGCTGGAAGCTTCCCCGTGGATTTTGTTGCCATCTGTATTTGGAGGAAAGGTGGGGGGGAAAAAATCAGTTTTGATCAATATTAAAGATATCCTACACAGACAGAAACAAAAAGTTCAGAGAGGATTTGGGCCTTATACAGATGCTGAAAGATGTGTTGTTCCAACTGAATTTGGTCTTAAGCAACCTGAACAAATACAGCTTCTTCTAATATCTAAACTAAATTTCAGAAGCACCCCCACTTCTGTAAGATATGTTGTACCAGTCATCTTTTCTAGAACTCTAATGAATAGGCAGTACAGTGTGTGTTGTGGTTTGGTTGAAGACAGACCTAGAAAACTCAAGCTCATCACGAACAATCTTACAGCAAGCACAGAAGTGAGGTGTTCATTCTTAGATGCATTTAATTGTTGGGGAAAGGATCGATTTTGTAGAAATTTTATTCAAACCGAGGTAAATTTCAAGATTTTAGAATGCCTATTTGAGTTGGCACTGTACAAGTATTGGTGTTGCTCTCACAGATGAGAACAAGAACTGAGCTTAGCAACTTTTACTGGCAGCGTTAATTACAATTCCTAGTTTTTATAGAAACTACTCACATTCTGCAAACCACATAATGCTTTCCTAATCAGCTATATGGACTGATGTGCACATATGTATATGCATGTTTTGTTTGAAGAGTGAATGCTGTAGATGATGTAACTCTAAAATGAGCAGATTAATTAACATGAAGTCTGGGACAACAACCTTCATTAGATCTGCAAGTCTTGAAAGTTATTTCTTGCATCGTTATAGCTTGGGAGATGGGTTCCTCTAAAACTACCTCATTTTGTCACTCAGTGATTCAATTCAAGCATTCTATTTAAATTGTGTGATTTTTAACGTTGTACACCCCAGTCCAATACCAGCATCTCCAAATCAAAATTCAAGGGAAGACAAAATTACAAACTATACCAGAAAACACAAAACAAACTAAAATTGTAATTACAATCACTCAATAACCAGATTTTGTCCCTTAAAATTTCCTGCACCTTGCCACATAACATCCAGATTCAGATTGTGGGTAGAATTAAGAAAATAATATAAGAATAAAAGGCAAAAGTGGCAAAAATTTACACAAATTTACCTTCACTAAAATAAAAGTGAGGCATGACAAATGTATCTAGTATCCTAATGGGTTATGCAGATGTGAAGAGATACAAGTGACATGCTGTATTACCTTGAAGAGACTGCTGTATGTGGGTAGGTAAAACTGCATGTGGAAGCTGCACAGCATGGTGAGGGGTTGTGTGTAAGCCAGCAAAAATACCTAGAGGATGGAGAAAGAGAAACAAAGAGCTGATTGGTGAGAGTGGAAAGCCACAGGTTTGAACATGACAGCATGCAAATCAGTGTTTAGTTATTTCAGTACAACTGTCTGCAACAATTAATACAATCGCCGATTTTTAAGATGGGAAAGGCATTTGCTGGAAAATGCCATTAGTATTGCACAGCGTATCAATGGCTGTTTAAATGCCAAAGGGACAGCTGAGAGACAAAAACAGTGGGAAACTTTAAAAGGACGACCAACCCATCAATCATTAAACAAACCACCCAATGATAATTTAAAACTATTCCTCAATTGTTCTCCACTGCATTTCCACAACAAATGGTTCAACAAGTTTTGGATGTAGGTTTGCTCACTAAGCTGAAAGGTTCATTTCCAGACGTTTCATTACCTTTCTAGGTAACATCTTCAGTGGACCTCAGGCGAAGCAATGCTGAAAATTCCTGCTTTCTATTTAAATGTTTGGGTTTCTTTGGGTTGGTGATGTCATTTCCACACCACAAGAAATGACAACCAAGAAACAGTAGAGTGTGCCCTCAATTGGCACTGAAATGCCAGTCTAAATTGTTGTGGTCAATTCTCTGGAGTGGCACTTGAACCCAGAATCTTCTGACTTGAGGCGAGTGTGCTTCCAAATGAGCCACAGTTAACATTCAATACATTGAGCAATACGTAAATTAATTCAATTTCAGCTTCTTAGCTCCCCACACACAGCAACTTCATGATAAAGCATTTATTTGCCACATCTGATAAGGCAGTTACTTTTTGCTCAGGGTAACACAACTGCACAGATTAACATAATCTTCAAGATTATCACATCTACTCACACAATTACTTTTACTTTTTATTAATTTTCAGAGATCTGTTCCGCCTGAAGAAACCCTGGATCTAAGTTCATGGAATTCCCTTACCAATACTATAAGTAAAAAGACAGGTGACTTTATCTACAGTGGTTACCGCTGGCTAAGGCAGCATTTGCTGCATATCCACCACTGAGGTGGCGTTCAGTGAGCTGCTTTCTTGAACTACTGCAGTCACATGCTGCAGGTTCACCAACAGTGCAGTTAGAAAGTGAGGATATTGACACTGCAACAGTGAGGAATGGTGGGGGGCTCGGAGGAAAACTTGCAGATATCGTTCCACACAAGCATTCCTTTGAGGTAGAAGTCATGGACTAGAAAGGTGCTGTTGAAAATGACTTGACAAATTGCTGAATTGTATCAAGTATACAGTGTGCTCTATTACCTCTACTTGGTAGCGTTGAGGGAATAAATGTTTATAATTTCCAGCAATCACTTGATATTTATTAGAATGTTTGTTCGGCATTCGTCAACACAGTCAGCTAGTCATAAGTGAGGATTTAATGTTTGTAAATGCCAACCAAATGAACAGATATTTACAACAAATGCAAAATAAAACATGAATTTGGAATTCTGAGGTAATGCAAGTAACTATTCTAACTGTAAGTTCTTTTGGAAATATGTAGAAATGGTGTATTCATCAATAATGAAACTACTTGTTGAGAACACTATAGACAACAATGAAATATCTCCTCTGCTTGTAAAAATGTTTTTAAAAAGCCAAGTGCTGGAGCGATGTACTATTATGAAAAGTTACAGGAAAGTTTAAAATTGAAGTCATGAATTTAAACTCATTTATCAGAGGAAACCTTTTACTGTAGCACTAGATTTTAAGCCATGATCCAAGAATCTTTAGATTTTGGAAAACTTCATAAGATATTCCAATGCAACACTCTTTTCAAAGAGAAATGGAGACATTAGATAGGCTAGTTAGCTAAATATCTGTCATTGGGGAAAAAATTAGAGCCTGTTATAAAGATGCAACTGCAGACCATTTAGAAGTGCATAATATAACCCAGCAGAGTCAGCATGGCTTCATGAAGGGGATAGCAGCCTGATAAATAATTCAAACAATGTCATAGGTAGGATAGATAAAGGATAACCAATAGATGTAATACATGTGGATTACCAAAAGGCATTCGATAAGGTATTGCACATGTGGCTACACAAAACCACAGTGTGTTGGAAATAGAAAATGGGAATGGATGGAAATTGGCTAACTGATAGAACACAGAGGGAGACGAGGGAACTAATTTTCAAAATGATAACTTGTAACTAGTGGAACACAAGAGAGATCAATGATGGGGCCACAATTATTTACAGAAGTGATTTAGATGAAGGAAAGTGTTTTTGATACAAAAACAGGTGGCAAGGTAATTGGCAAAGATGACAGTTTACAAGGAATAAAGACAGATTCAGTGAGTGGGCAAAAAAGCTTAGCTGATGGACTATAATGAGAAGTTGTGCATTTTGGTAGGAAGAGAGGAACTGATTATTTAAATGGAGGAAGACTACAGAAAGCTGCTGTTAGTTCTCATGCATGAATCACAAAATGCTAGCACACAAGTTCAACAGATGAGAGGGAAGGCAACTGATGGTGGCTTTCACTCCAAAAGGAATGGAATATAAAAATAAAGAGGTCTTGCTAAAACTATGCAAGATACTGGTTAGACCACACAGAATATTATGAATTTTTAAAAAATTCCATTATGAAAAGATGACACACTGGCATTGGAGACAGCTCAGAAAATGCTTACTAGGTTGATCCTGGGCATAGAGGGATTCTTCTGAAGAGTTTCAGTAGGTCCTCTAATCTGCCAAAAATCTACAAGCACTTACAATTTCCTTTTGATCAATAACAAGTAAGAAGCTCACTCCTTCAATAACAACAAATACTGGGATCAATAGAGTTCAATTTAGCAGCTAAACATACAAGATTCAATGGGGGCTTGACAGGTTAGATACAGAGAGACTTTCCTCTTGTGGGAGAGCCTAGAACCAGAGGGTACAATCTGAAAAGGGTCACCTTTTTGAAGAGGAATTTCTTCCCTCAGAGGGTAGTGAATCTATCGATTCTTTTCTGTAAAGGGGTATACAGGCTTGGTTGTTTAGTATATTCAAGGCCAAGAGAGACAAAGTTTTAATAAGGGGGAACAAGGGATTAGGGAATAAGGAAGGAAAGTGGAGTTGAGGATTATCAGATCAACCATGAGCTCACTAAATGATGGAACAGGCTCAATGGGTCAAATGACCTTCTTCTGCTCCTATGTCTTATGGTCGACTATATTTCTTTATTTAGTCAAGATTTATTTTTCAGATTGTTTTACTACTCCATAACTTTCACTGTATTTAATACTATAACTAAGGACAGTTTATGAATGAATTAGTTTTTTATTCAGTATGATTTAAAACTACAAAATATTCATGTTCAAAGCTATATTGAGACAAAAAATTAAAACGAGCTAAAACCTGTAACTGGCACAATATGCCCATCTGCATTCTTTTCTTTCCCTGTTCCTTTTTGTTTCTTCCTATTTTGCATCTTTCCTTCACCTTCCTGACATTGGGAAGCTGGAGCAGTATGGCAGTGACCGGAGTGGGGACTCCTGGAATTAGTGGCAAGGCGTCAGCTGCAGCGATAGTACAGCAGGGACTCCTAGTTGTGGCAGGCACAGAGTAGAGATCTGGAATCATTTTGGGGACCGAGGCTGATGAAGATGAATTCTATTGAAGTACTGTCTTTTCACTCTTTTGTACCTCAAAATGGCACCGGAATGTGGTGACTGACCACTTTTTATTGTCTCTCTCTCTAGATGTGTGTGACAACAAGTCATTCATTCATAACTATTTGATGCTCATCATCGGTCACTGATAATGATGAAATATTCTATGGCCCTGAAAGGCAGGAGTGTCACACATTTGAAAACAGTGAACTTGTTCCAACAAGCTCTACTTGTATTTTCAGTACAAGACTGAATGCCTTTTTCTAAAAAGTGAAAAAAAAGTCAACTATGAACCAGTTACTGCTATCTGTAAAAATGCATCTAGGATTGAAAGCAATGGCTCCAACTGAACAGTCCATCAGGACAAAGTAGCCTGTGTGATAGTTACCCCATTCGCCAGATTCATTCCTTTTACTATGAGCAGAAGGTGGCAGCAGTGCGTAAAGGGCACTGTAGGAACTCCTTGCTAGTACTTTCAGCCTACCATGTCTAAAACCTTGAAGAACAAGGACAGTAAATATACAGAGCTGAAAATGTGTTGCTGGAACAGCACAGCAGGTCAGGCAGCATCCAGGGAACAGGAGAATCGACGTTTCGGGCATAAGCCCTTCTTCAGGAATCCTGAAGAAGGGCTTATGCCCGAAACGTCGATTCTCCTGTTCCCTGGATGCTGCCTGACCTGCTGCGCTGTTCCAGCAACACATTTTCAGCTCTGATCTCCAGCATCTGCAGACCTCACTTTCTCCTTAAAGACAGTAAATATACAGGAACACCAACATCTGCAAGTTCCCCTCATGCACCATCCTCATACAGAACTATATTGTCACTCCTTCACTGTTGCTGGATCAGAAGTGGAACTTCCTAACAGCACGGTGGGTGGACCTTACGCCATAAATTGCAACAGTTCAATTTGACAGCTCACCGTCATCTTCGCCAAGACAATCACAGGGGTGTGCAAAGTATTTACATCACATGAACAAATATATTCAAGTGCACAATCAAATTGGGGATGCTCAAAAGGCCAGAATTGGAGCAGCGCAATTATTGTAGCGATGTGGGGCTGGATGACAGTAGAGAAATAGAGGAGCAAGGCCATGCAGGGATTTCAAACGAATGATGAGAATTTTAGAATGGGTACGTTACTTAATAGGGTGATGGGTGTACAGGACTTGCTATGAGATACAAGCAGTAGTGTTTCAGATGACCTCCATTTACAGAGGGTTAATTGTTTGAGGCTGGCTATAGAAGGGGGTTTGCACAGTCAAGTCTAGAGGTAACAAAAACCTGGAAGGGTTTCAGGTGAGCTGAGGTATTGGAGTTGGGCAATGTTACAAACGTGAAAATAAGAGGTCTTAATTGTGTGGTCAGGTGATCATCTTAGGGTCAAACATGATGTCACAGCTGACAGTATGCTTCAGCTTCAGACTGTTATCAAGGAGAGGGATGGATGAAGTCAATGGCTTGGGAACAGAATTAGGTTAGGGTCTGGAGACAATAGTCATGTGGCCCTTTACTTAGGGGCAAGTAGTACCCCATCACAGCTGGCTCATTTAATGCTAGTCTGTCAATGTAGAAAATAAACTGGTGGTTTAAGCCCATAAAGCAAGCTGAGGTATCTTCAGCAGAAGATATTAAAACAACAAATAATTGTACCTAAACAGACTTTGTCAATGATTTGAGTATGTTAATACCGACAGTCTCTTTGGGGAAAAGTGGCTAGGGGTTACTGAAGGACAGGAATCAACAATGGCACATCATTAATGCAGCTGAAAATGTGTTGCTGGAAAAGCGCAGCAGGTCAGGCAGCATCCAAGGAGCAGGAGAATTGACGTTTCGGGCATTAGCCCTTCTTCAGGAATCTGATCTCTAGCATCTGCGGTCCTCACATTCCCCACATCATTAATGCACACTTGATTTTAGCATAGGTCTAGTTCAAATAAGTCACTTTTTTCAAGTGAAATAATTAACACTTACCTTCAACAGACTCATTCTCTAAACAAGAAATATGAACAAATTTTAAACAGAATAATTATTTCTCAACTTGTGCAATGCTGAAGGAAATAATACTTCTACACTTATTCTTATCAACGATCTTGAATAATTGAGATCAATGTGATCTCTAACAACTAGGATGACTCTTGATTCACTCTCCAAAAACTCCAGAATTTACAACTTACTATGTGCAAGGCCATGGTGGAATGTGCCCGGAGCAGGTCCTGTGACTATTGCATCTGTTGATACAGCAGATTTTGGTGTCGAGTCTGAGCCTAAAGTTAAAACCGTAGGAAAAGTAAAGTGCATAGGAACAATGCCTGGCATCATCCCAAGTGAAGCTTGGCTCAGGGTTGCTGAAGTTATTTTCTGGTTTGCTGTATTAAAGGAAGGTGATAGAAGACTCAAAGACGGAGAGCTGGCAAGCAAGGCTCCTCCTGTGGTAGCCTGTAGAGACTAAAGACAGAAAATATCAACGTAAATGACAATTTTAAGTCAGTACTTAAAATTTTAATTGGCACATAACCTGGATCACATACCACTATTTTGCTAGTTTGAAAGTAGTGTGATAGCACCATTGCTGGTTGACTCGTTTATATTTTAAGTAATTAAGTAAATGTATTTCTTGTTAGTATTGAAGACCTTTCAGCAGCGGTTATTAGGTTTATAAAGCAAAGGGCCACATTAACGATCAATTAGATGGAGAGATAGTGCTGTCATAAGGTCACTAAACTGTTCATCTATAAATAAAAACAGAAATTGCTGGAAAAGTTCAGCAAGTTTGGCAGCATCTGTGGAGAGAAACCCTCTCACTCTCTCCCACACTTGCAGTGGAATTCTACACAAGGGTGCACCCAAAGCCCCCCTTCCTCAGATAATCGCTCCAATATTATCCTGTATAGGGCAAAGATGGTACTTGTCAACAAGTTGTGTGCGAGACTGGGTGTGCGCTTGTGGGGCTGCGTGTGCGTGTGCTATCCCCTGAGCAGACAAGTGTGTGTCTGCTCAGAAACAAACCCCGAGACAGAGAGGGAGGAGCATGGCAGGCAGAGCAAGGAAAATGGAAACTCCGAGCCCCAGAGGAGGGGTATTGAATCAATTAACTGAATAATCAATTATCCGAACGAAATATTGCCGCCCGTCTCGTTCAGATAATCACAGTTCCTCTGTATTCGCAATCTATCAAATGTTTACTGACTTGCTTAACTTATCTTGGTTTTGTCTGCAGACTGTTGTTTTCTCACCTACTTTTGCATCACCTGCAAACTTGGCAATAGTACGTTCACTTCCCTTACCCAAACCATTTTAATATATATTGTACATAATTGTGACCCCAGCACTGATCCTCGTAGGAATCTTAATGAGGTGATGAGGACAAGGGAGGGAGGGAACTCCAGATCCTGGGGCTTAGGCAATTGAAAAGCACAGCCCACAAATTGTGGAGCATTAATAACTATAAATACATGAGATCAGAATTACAGAAACGTAATAATATGGAAGGTTGTAGGGTTGGAGGAGATTATAGAAAAAGCTAAGAATATGTAAGCTACAGAGGAAACTGAAAACTAGGTGTCAAAATCAGTCAGCAATCACGATCAAGACTTGCTGACAGTTGAGAGATGGGCAAAATGACCTCAAGTTTATAGAAGATAGAAAGGGGGCAGTAGTCAGGAGATCCCTCCAATATGTACAAAGATAGTTGCAGATTTTAGCAGAAGAGCTGAGGCTGAGGTAATGTTATGGAGGTTTGAAGAGGTGATCCTAATAATTATATGAATCGAAGGCTGAATTTTGTCTCAGGATTAAATATGATACCAATGTTGTGAAAAAATAATTGTCTTAATCTCGGACTGTTTCATGAGCGAAGGATGGAATTGGTAGCTGCGAAAGACAGATTGGGGCAGGGATTGAAGACAATGGGTTCAGTCTTCACAATAATAGTTTTACCTATATTTGATGCATTTTTGTCAAAACAAATGGGAAGGTGACCTACTATCTAAATGGGGAGAGATTTCAGGGTGCTCCAGTGCAGAGGGATCTGAGTGCCTTTGTTCATGAGTCACAGAAAACTAGCATGCAGGTACAGCAGATAATAAATAAAGTGAATGGAATGTTGGCTTTTATAACTAAAGGAATAGAATATAAAGGTAAGGAATTGTTGGAACTAAACAAGGCATTGGTGAGACCATACCTGGAGTACTGCGCACAATTCTGGTCCCCTCATTTGAGGAAAGATGTAGTGGCACTGGAAGCAGTTCAGCAGAGATTCGCTAGATGGATCCCAGAGATGAAGGGTTTGTCGTATGCAGAAAGATTGAACAGTTTAGGCTGATACTCTCTATAATTTAGAATAATGAGAGGAGATCAAATTGAGGTGCTCAAGGTGATAAAAGGTGTGGATAAAATAAACATGGAGCAGATGCTTCCTCTTGTGGGGCATTCTAGGACAAGAGGTAGCAAAAGTTAAGAGTTGAGCAGAAACGATTTCTCCCAAAGGGCTGAGAGAATCTGTGGAATACACTACCCCAAAGTGTGATGATTGCTGAGGCAGAGAGTACATTTAAGGAGTTAAGACAGATTTTTAATTGGTAATGGATGGAAGGATTATGGGGAGAAAGTAGGAAAATGGGGATGAGGAGCATATCAGCCATGATCAAAACGGTGGAGCAGACTCAATGGGCCTAATTCTGCTTCTAAATCTTATGTATTTAACAGAGTTACTGGTTCCAGAGGAGAGAAGTTTTTAGTCAGGAAGCTTGGGGAACCTTAATTATCAGAAGCAGGATTTCTAGAACAAACCCAACATCGAGATCACAGTAGTCATTTATCCATACATTGTTCAGGGAATACTCATTTGAAGTGTTTTGAGCAGCATTTGTAAAACACCACAAAACTTGGAGGATATTCTCTACCACAGTACCTGTCACTTTTGCACTTGTCTCAAGTCAAAAATTATCTGGTGCAACAGATTACAGAATATATATAGAATTAACATTAATTTTTCATTGGGAAATGCAAGAACAACCAGAAAAAACAGATTGCCTTTCCCTTTGAACCACTGCAGCCAACCACATTTTATGTATTTTTAAGGTTAGTTATGTTCAACAACATTTTACGCCTCAGCTAATTTATTACTCACACGGGATATAAATCCTAAACATGCACATGGGCCTCAGCCACATAGATCAACAAACATTTGCACAGCATTGAATAAATTCCACAGTTTCTATCTGTTGAAGGTAAAACCGTCAATGAGTGTGGTGCTGGAAAAGCATAGCAGGTCAGGCAGCACCCAAGGAACAGGAGAATCAAATTTTCGGGCATAAGCCCTTCATCGGGAACGAGGCTTGTGGGCCTGGGGGCTGAGGAAGGTAGCTGAGATTGCGATAGGTCGGAGAGGAAGGTAGAACGGATAGATGGGAAAGACTATGGACAAGTCAGGAAGGCTGAGCAGAGTTGGAGGCTTGAGACTGGGATAATGTGGGGGGAGGAGGAAATGAGAAAACTGTTGAAATCCACATTTATCCAGTGTGATTGCAGGGTCCCAAGATGGAATATGAGGTGTTCCTCCTTCAGGCACCAGTTGCTAAAGGTTTGGTGATGGAGGCAGCATGTCCTTGACTGAGGGGAGGGGGAGTTGAAGTATTCACCCATGGGGTAGCATAATTTTATTATGTGCAGGTGTTCTACAGATGTTCCTTGGGACCCTGGAATCACACGGAGATCAATGTGGATTTCAACAGTTTCCTCATTTCCCCTCCCCCCCCCCCTCCCCACAGTATCCCAGTCTCAAGCTCCCAACTCAGCACCACTCTCCTGACCTGTCCATCACCTTTCCCATCTATCTGCTCCACCCTCCTCTCCAACCTTCTCTCTTAGCTACATCTACCTATCGCAATCTCAGCTTCCCCCCCAAGCCCCACCCCGCTCCCATTTATCTCTCAGGCCCTTGGCTCACAAGTCCCATTCCTGATGACAGGCTTATGCCCGAAATATCGACTCCCCTGCTTCTTGGGTGGTGCCTGACCTGCCGTGCTTTTCCAGCACCACACTCACGACTCTAATCTCCAGCATCAGCAGTCCTCACTTTCTCCTGAAACCATCACTGGTGTGGCAATTAAAATTGAAAATGTGCAAAAGCCCAGAGTAAGAGCAATGCAGATCGATAAAGATAGGGAGGAGTGACCTCACAAAGCGATTTTAAAACAAAGATGAGAATCTCGAAGATGAATAGAAACATTAATACCAAATTCAGTGTGATCTATGTGTTATACCTTTGAGAACTAAGTAATGTGATGCAAAATAGTTTTTTTTTCCCAAATCAGCATTATGATTAAATGACTGGAAAAACTATTGCAATGACATTAAATGGCAAAAAAACAGACAAAACATTAACAAGTGCAAGCACCAAACTTCTGCAGATCCACAGGTTAATTTCATTCAAATGAATATGGTATTACAGGAAACTTGGTGGATCTTATAGGTTAAAAGAATGAACTTGAATTCAAGAAGCATATCAGCAAGTTAGAACATACAAGATTAAAACAACAAATTAGTGCCCACTCTTTGGTTTCCCAAAATACATAAAGATTTCACAGAAATAAAATAAATACCTTTGTGGTCAGATTTTGTAATATTCTAATGCACAAAATAACCAATTGTGAACAAGAAACAGAGCTTAATGAGAAAAAGAAGCTCTGTTGGTGGCATGAAATAACTTAGAAAACCAGCAAACAGTCTTCAAACAGCAACAATACAATTAAAATTCAATCAATACATTAACTTATAGCCTTTAAACATCTTTTCAGTAGTTATTAAAATTATGCATATTTTAAAACTAAATCTGTACATTTCTGTTTACACTCACCAGCATTCCTCCTGTAGCTGTGGAACTATTAACAGAAGATTTAAGAGAAGAAGTTAGCAGTTTAGCAACACCCTGTGTCCCACTACTGGAATCTCCATTACTGCCACCCGGAGGGGCAACCAGAGTCAGTTTCTGAGAAATGGAAGGCTTCTTTACATTTATATTCGGCGAATGCCGATTTAATGTTTGTCCTGGAGAAGGAGACTGTCTATTTAATTGAGTACTACTGGACACAGAGGTTTGAACATTTGAGATGTTTTGAATTGGGTTACTGGAAGGAGTAGAATGTTTACTTGTTGTGACAACAGTCATTGGAGACTTGAAGGTCTGATTTGCAGAGCTCTGAGAGTTGATATGCTTTGCTGTACAACTGACTGAAGTGACAGGTGTTCTTTGAGGACTAGGAGAAGTCTGTATAATACTTGCTAAAGAGGAGGAAACAGAATGGAAGGTCTGAGTCTTTGAGGTTTTTAGATGCTGAATTAATGGCCGTTGCTGCAATTGACTACTAGCTTTAGTCTGCGAACTGCTCTGCAGTTTACTTATGCTAAACGATGGTGATGATATGAAGCCTTTCTGGTGGGAGGTGGTCTGATGGTACTGTTTTGTAGCCTGCGTTGACACTTGGTTTTGACCTTGGGACTGCGATGTACATTGCATACCAAGGTGCTTCGGCTTGTTTTGGAGAGTCTCTGTGAAACCTTTGCTGTTTGCAGAAGAATGATTTTTAAAGGCAGTGATAAGACTAGTGGTGTTTTCTGAAGTCCTTTCCTGAGACAATTGTCCCAAAGCTAGTGCCTGTTCCGCCAGGAGATTGAGAGGTGAATGCGACTGAGCAGCAGCTGACGGAGCAGAAGACAGAGTTGGAACTTTTTGTACATGCTTTTCTTCTGATGACGCTGCCACCATTATTTTGTCACTCAATGAATTTGATACTAAAGAACTGAAGTTCTTGTTGCCTCCAGCAGCATCATTGAGAGCAGCTAAAGCAACAGACACATCTTCCAGAGAAGGCTGGTTGTTGGGTAGATCCTCATCAAGTGAATCGTCTAAACTGAAAGACTGAGGCGTTGTCGTATTACTGGAGCTCTGACCAGCAGTGGAGGAAACAGGCACATTTAATGGGGTGACAGGTGGAGTGCATGATCCCTGTATCAGGGATGCAGCATTACTGCAATGAATTGGAATACTTGTCTGTTGTAATTTACGTTCAGTCTTGTGCATTTGATCCTGTAAAAGAAGGAAATTAATACGTTGAACTCCTTGAAAGTCAGATTTATGCTGCAATCCTCATTCTATAATATCTCTTGACAAAACATTTTTTCTTTTCACTGCTACCTTTAAGCTGTATTGATTGGCAATATGGAGCTGATAACATTTCATTTGCTACACAGATCAGACATTTCACTGTGATTATTCCAAGTTTGGTTTGGATTGTGTGCATGGTAGAGTAATAACTAACATCTTGTATCTGGGCAAAACTGCTCTAAAAATTAGTTGAAATTACAGAACAATTTACATTTTTTTAATAACTATAACAATCTCCTTTATAATGTCACATCAATAGGATAAAGTAATAACCATCAGTATAAAAGGGTACTTTGTACTTCCATTTCCCCAGCTGAACTGTTCAGGGCACTAAAAGTGGAATCAAAAATTATGGTTCCACTATAATTCTTATAACATTTCTTGACAATTATTATTTAGAGTTGCTCCACCCGAGAATGCCGCTAGGAAAGGGCACTATTATTGAGACTAAAATCATGTTAATCCCACAAATTGACTACCAATTCTGGTTTCGCTGCAACCACTCAGCTGCACTCTCCTATTTATGACTTCCTCTTATTAAACTGGCACTTTTTAATCAGGCTTTTGGATGTATGGCAATGGTTAATGTTCGCTTTGAAAGTGCCTTAATGCTCTGTGCATTGAGTTCACAAAGCAAAGCCCCTACATGAAAAAATGTCAAAATGGATGCACCAAAAGGTGAATTCCACCTTTATGTTGTTGACTGAAGTTACAGAATCCCATAACTGCACTTATTTAATACTTCTGAAGTACTTTCTAAATTATCACATACATTGAGATTTTGTGTGTTTACCAAAGCAAGTATAAGAATGCTCAGAATACCATTTCCATATATGGGGCTACAATGAAGTTCTACAAGCTCAGATACAAAATGGAACAGGTTCACTTTTAAATGATTTAGCTATTTTGTTTATTGGTGTGAAATACAGTAAATTAAATTCAACACATTTAAACTGTTCAAGTTTAGCCAACCATTAATCTAAGCACCATCATTGCAAAACAAAATTCCAGCATTTGGGGTTTAAAAAGTCAACTGTGAGGATTTTTGATATTTTTCAAATGTGCATCTCATGCCAACAACAATGCTGTGCACTTACCTTAACTTTAGTCTTTGGGGCAGCAATGACTTTCTTCTTCGTTCTAAATTAAAGTGCAACCAGTTTTAGTTTGTTATCGATATACAGTTATCTAGCACTTCAGAAATGCAATTCCAAATGCAACTACCAACTTCACACAGAACAATACTATGTTACAGATAATTATTAAAAAACTGTTCAGTACTGCAATGATGCTAAATGGATGGGACAGTGAGGGAGGGAGAAAAGTTAGATCATCATAAGAAAAGGAAATGGGTGAAGTATAATTTGGCCCCCCCAGCCTGCTTCATTCATTCAAGATGATCATGGAGGATCTTTCACCTGGGTTCCACTTTTACACCTATTCCCCTATCCCTCAACTCCATTAAAGACCAGATACCTATTGCTGCCTCAAACACACTTAATGATTGTATAATGCACATTTGTGGATGCTCAAAGTTCGAAGAATTCACCGTCCAGTGAAAAATTTCATCCCATCTCAATGGTAGGTGATCAACCCCTTATGTTGAACCTGTGCCCAAATGCTCCAAATTCCCCAGCCAATGGAAACAAACTCTCAGCGGCTTGCATATCAAAACCATTCAGAATCTTGTGTGTGCTTCAATTATATAACCAATTATTCGTCTAAACTAGGCCCAATTTATTTGGTGTTGCATTAACAGAACAACCCTCTCATCCCAGGAACCAATCCATAGGGAATCTTTGCCAAATTGCCTCCAAAGCATTGAAGAGAAATCTAGGAAGGAGAATTGTACAACAGGTTTGAGGTCAAGAATAATGGAAAAATGCCCAGGATAGTGGTTTCACAAAAGAGAGAAGGAAGAGGGCAAGAGAGAAAATTGAAATACCAGAATGACAGCCAAAAAGGTTAGAGTTCTTTACCCCAAGTTATTTATGGTTCCCTGTGCTGCACCAAGCAACGTTAGGAGATGATCAGACATGTCAAATGGGTGAACATGGACATTTTCCACAATAATGAGTCATTGCAATATTTAGCTCAGAGTGGTTTTGGTTTTCACGGTATGCGGTAATTCAGTGAAATCAGGCAGGTTCAATAAAGAACAAGTAAGACAGTCCAATAAATTACCACACAGACATTTAACTAATGCCATAAATTTTAATTTTCTGCATGTTTTAACTAAATACAAGAATGAGGTTTTACTGCCAGGGTTAGTTAATACATTATCAAAGTAGCTTGCATTGGGAAAAACCAAAGCACAGTAAATGCGCAGAACAGTGAAGATGCAAATACTCACGGTATTGAGGTGACATGAGCATGTACCTTCCTGCTCTCTTTGAATAGTGTTCTGTTGAGGAAAAATAAATCTAAAAGTATGTTCTTTTCTTCCTTACTTTCATACCATACAAACTGCAAAACTCTTTTTTCAACAACTTGCCACAATTTAGTATGAAATCCCAGTGATGCTACAACCGTCAGAAATTGCTTAAAGTATTTTCCAGGTGAAAGTATGCACACTGAAGATGTTGGTAAGCATCAATGGATAAGAAGGCAAAAGAAAGGGAGATGCAGCTAAATTATTATTAATTCCATGGCATTATAACATCACCAGCATAACTTTTAGCCTCAGATTTACCTGCAATCTCATTTTATGAAATATGTTGCATTGTCGTACTTATGCATCACAATTGATTTGCAAGTCATTTCTGAGCTAAAATCTTACCTCCTTATGGATATTAGGCAAACCTAATGCCACAGAGTAAGCTAGAGACTGTAGAACAGCACAGATGGTGCAATCATGTTTAAATACTGCTCATTAATAAAGTACCGCAGATGCTGGAAATCAACCTGAAGACATTAACTTTGATCCTTCAGATGTATTCTGACCGGTTGAGTGTTTCCAGAACATTTTGCTCAGAATGAAACATTTATCTGCAGTGCACTTCTTCTTCGCAGTGAACACACTAATATCAGGGAGACATACTTAATGGAGCTAATATTTCTTATATTTCGAATCATTAAAGCTTTAACACAGTTTTCCTTTTAGGTTTGTGTATAGTTTTAGTAGACAAATTTGAGTAGTAGTAATGTAGGCACCTTAGGATATTGTACATGTAACCATCTCAACCCTTCCCATTACACAGTCAAAAATGTTAAACAGAGACCCTGGAGCAAGGACTTAATTTCCTTATACCGCAGTGATGTTGATCCTCCTGAGGGCATGTGTGCGAACCAAGTTACACACCACAGTGCAGATGAAATCTAGCACCGCTGTACCCAAGATCTGGTTGCGATTCTATATAAAAAAATTATGGAGCACAGCAAAGCTATGGTTTGAGACTCTGACATCTCTCTTACTATGCTCTTTTCCAGGAGCCTTAGAATGAAACAGCATAAAAAGATGTCCATTTGGAGCATAGTGCCAATGCCAATTTTTAATGCATGCTACTCAGTTAATTATATTGTTTCCCCCTTTTTCCAACATTCATGTAAACATTTCCATTTGGGCTTTCTCTTAATTGCAATGTTACAATTACACACAGTACATTTCACTCTCTTTCAGCTGCTATGGTGACCCTATGTTACTATCTTCCCCAAACTGGTGCCATTGTTCACACATCATTAACAATTCAACCTTCACGATCTCTCATCAGCCCAGAACACATCTTAACTTTGAAAGCAAATTGGAACATAAAAAAAGCACCAGAAACTGACAGGAGTACAGAAACCATTTATTTGTGGCCTCATGGGATAATCTACCATGGATGAGTTGCAAGTCAGAAACATTACCCTAGTTGAGGCTATTGGTGCCTTGCTATCTTGACATCTTTTTGCTACAGTTTCTCCCAATTTGTACATATACTGACAAAGCTACTCCACTTTAAGCTGACGTTCATCTCTCTGTTAGCCTTGCTATAAATTGTCAACCACTGCTTATCTCTTTACTTTCTAGGTCCTGTTCAAGAAAAGGACTGTCTTGAATCAGAGGAAGAGCAGGACAGTCTTTGAGCAGACACAGTTGTCCTACCTTACCTCTGCAGGCTCCAGCTTACAGGGAAGGTACAACCCCTCTTACGAATGCTTATTCACTATTCCTTACAGGATGTACATTTAACAGCTCTTTATGTAGTGTCACCTAATTTCACTTGAAATGTATTGTTTACCGTCCTTTGCCTTTATTGTACCTTGCTTGCATCCATCCCTTTGGCCAAAGTGGTTTGACTTCAGATTCAAGAAAAGCCTTTAGGTAGTCCTCTGCAGATTGGGACTTGTTTCTCTCCTGCTCACAGCAAGCCATCTTAGTCCTCACCACACTGCACAGCAGCTCTCTGTAGCACAACATAAGAAACAAGTGTAAAGAGATAGTGACACAATATGTTGCTATTCAAAAAGGGCCAAGAGAAAATCTATCACGTTCTATTTTCTCAGGATTTGTGATCCAAGTGAAAATGAAATGCAAATTTCTGATCCATGCATAGAAATGCCCCATTTATTTGAGGCTGAAGACACTGCACAAGCAACACAGCTAACTTGGTGCTAAATTTCATTCAAAGGCATATTTACATGCTTGAAAAATCTAACTAAATTACATGAACACTTTTCATTCTTCTTGCTTGCATAAAATCTGAGTGTCCACAAGAAAGGAAGTTGCTCGAAATATTTACAACATGGTGATTTATTCAGATACAGATGGCTCAAAAAGAGTCCGTAAAAGAGTACTTAAAAAATGCAGGCGTGAGGGGGCAACTTAAAAAGAAAATTAGAAAAGCGAAGAATGCATGAGAAAGCAATGGTAGGGAGAATTAAGGAAAACCAATTATATGAAGAAAATGAAAATAATTAGGAAAAGATCAGGACCCATGTGAGACATGGACAAAATGTGCATGGACCTGAAAGATTGAGACAGTCCCCAGCACCTGTGAGAGTCTTCATAATGGAAAGGGATGTCACAGGCATAGGCAATAAGAGCTCTCTGAAGTATTAGACAAAATTAATAGAGCAAGGAAGTACTAACTGGTTTAGCAGCCTTAAAAGTGAATAAATTTAAAGGCTCAGCTAAGAAGCATCCCAAACTGTAGAGGGGGGGGGGGGGGGGGGGGGCGAGCAAAGAAGGTGATACATTAGGGGTGATGGTAGTAATTTTCAAATCTCCTCAGGTCACAGCTGAGTGCCAGAAGACTGAAGGACTGCTAACCTTGAAAGGAGAGGAGACAGACCAGAAAAATACAGGCCAATCAGTGTAACCTCAATGTAGGGGAACTTATTGGAAAGAACATGGAGGGACAGAACAAATCTGTACTTGAAGAGATATGGATTAAACAGAGACAGTCGACATGGATTTGTCATGGAAAGGTACGATTAGACAAATTCAGTTGAATTTTTTTTTAAAAAGAAGGTGGCAACCAGGAGTGTTGATAAGGGCTTTTTAAAAAGAATTCACTCATGGGACAAGTTGCCTTTAAAAGGTGGTAGTGATTTGCCTGCCTGAATCACTGCAGTCCACATGCTGTAGGTCGACACACAAGGTCTTTAGGGGAGGAATTCCAGGATTTTGACCCAGCAACACTGATGGAATGGTGATAAGTTTCCAAGTTATGATGGCAAGTGGCTTGGCCGCAGGGGGGGGGGGGGGGGGGGGGGGGGGGAGAGAGGAATTTGCTTCCCTTGCCCTTCTGGATGTAAGTGGGTGTGAGTTTGGAACGTATTGTCTATGGAGCCTTAGTCTACAAGATGCACTGGGGAAATTCACCAAGTGTTAGTGGTGGAGGTTTGTGGATGCGTGCCAATTAAGCAGGCTGCTTTGTTCTGGATAGCATCAAGCTTCTGGTGTGTTGTTGGCACTGCACCCATCCAGGGAAATGGGGAGTATTCCATCATATTCCTGATTTGTGCCTTGTAGGTGGGTAGACAGGCTTTGAAGAGTCAGGAGGTGAGATACTTGCTGCAGTATTCCTAACTTCTGACCTGCTGTTGTAGCCACTGTATTTGTATGGTGACTTCAGTTAAGTTTCTAGTCAATGGTCATCTCCAAGTTGTTTAGTAGTGTATTCAGAGACTTCCAGGCTCCCACCCTCCCTTGGATCAAAAAAGAAGTTTGCTTCTATTCTTGGCCTTTTAACTCGTAGCTTAAATCTATGCCCTGTGGTTATTGACCCCTCTGTTCATCCTATATATCCCCCTCAATGTTACTCATCTCCATCAGATCCTCTGTTAACTTTTGCAGCTCCAAGGAAAACAATTCCAAACAATCAGTCTTTCCTCACTGCTCAGATTCTCCAGCCCAGGCAGCATCCTGATTAATCCTGTTTGCACTTTCACAATAGCAGTTGTAAACTTCCTATAATGTGAGGGCGAAAACTACATGCAGTACTCCGCTGTGTCGCCTAACCAGCATTATATGCAGCTCCATCATAACCTCCCTTGTTCTTGTATTTTATGCTGTGCCGAGGTGACCAGTCTATTGGCATTCTCCTGCAGTTTGCAGTAGTCCTCCTCTCAATTTATTACCCTATCAATCTTTATCCATGAACCTCTTGATTAATCCTTGTACATTTAAATTTGGATGATTAATGTGCACCACAAGCAGCAAGATCGCTCATACTTATACCCCTGGGGAAGCCCACTGGAAACAGACTTTGTCATAGAAACATCCCTGTACCATCACCCTCCGATTCCTGCTTATGTCAACCTTAGACCTGACGTGTCACTTTGTCTTTGATCCTGAGTTTTTTTTAAACCCTGTCATGAGAGACCTTATCAAATCATGCTAAAGTTCATGAATACTACATAAAATGCATTAATGTAGTCATACATGGAATATAGATTGTTGGTGTTGGAAGTCGGTCATCTCAGCTCCATGACATCGCTGCAGAATCCCTCAGGGTAGTGTCCTCAATCCAGCAATGCTCAGCTGCTTCATCAATGACATTCCTCCATTGTAAAGTCAGAAATGGGAATGTTCATCGATGATTACACAAATGTTCAGCACCATTTGTGATTCCTCAAACTGAAGCAGTTTGTGTTCAAGTGCAGCAAGATCTGAACAAAATTAACAAGTAACACGTGTCTCTCCAATGACCAATTCCAGTAAGAGACAATGCCTCTTGACATTCAGTGTCTCTTTCTAGACAAAAATTTCTAAAATAACAAACTGCTGTTGATTCGCAAATTATCCACCACATTAGTAAAATTCTGGGCTTCCTCAACAAATCCAACATTGCATTCACCTTGCTTGTTCCATTTCTTACTGATGTTACATGTGATACTTTCACACTTCGGTGCATCGTTTGTCATTGCCATCTTCAAGGGATTCACAACTTCTTATAGACCCAGACATTTAAACAACTTTTCTTCTCTCACCAAAACTATGTCTGTGGCATTTAAAAGGAAAAGATAGCAAATGCTGGAAATCTGAAATAAAAACAAAGTGCTGGAGAAACTCAGAAGGTCTGGCAGCATCTGTGAAAAACATTTAGCTAGCGAGTTTTGAGAAGATTTGTAGCTCAGGTTGAGGTTCTGGGTATAGGTTTGCTCGCTGAGCTAGAAGGTTCGTTTTCAGACATTTCATCACCAAGCTAGGTAACATCAGTGACCTGCTTGGTTTTTTTGTGTTGAAGTTTCTTTGTGTTGGTGATGCCATTTCCTGACCACAGCCTAAACACAGAAATAGAATGCAAGTCACAAACACCAGTGCTTCACCAGAAGCTCATTGATATTATCTAGTTTGGTGACGATACATCTGAAAACAAACCTTTCAGCTCAACGAGCAAACTTCCAGAAGCATTGAGCTTCCTTCCAAATCATTATATTTACATACAGATCAAGTGTAACACCTCTAACCTAAATTCCATTCAGAGGTCGTTTCGGGATTTCCTCTCCAATTTTGCCTATCAATGGTCCATTTGAGTAATCGCCAGTGTTGTGCACTTACTTTGTTCATCGTTTCCCCAATGACTCCAGTTACCTCTTGAAGCAGTAGCCCAATTTGAACGGTTTGATATGTGGTCACATCATTCAATAAGCCCTTACTGAGTTATCATATAAAACACACAATCCAGAACGGTATTTATACAGTTACAATTCATAAACGTACTGTTGATACAAATGTCTTATACAATCTATTACAACAAGCAACATATCGAACCTGATCTCATCATTCCAATGAAACTTTTTACGGGGTCCTACAACTCTTCTTCCCAACTTGTCTTCATCATCATCATCATCAGAGAACATTCTCTCTTTCTGGTCCTTATCTTCTCCCAGCATCCTGCACATCAGAAATGGGAAATAGATTACTTGCAGGATTAAAGAGAATGACAAAAAGCCACATATTATGTTAAATTATGTTATGTTAAAGTACACAAATACTGTGTTCTTTAAATGCAGTTATTTAGTAAAGAACAAAAGTACACCAATAACTTACGCATTGTTAAAAATAAGTTGACTTACAAATTATCTTCTTTTATGTAAGGTATTACTGCGAGCATTAGAGTGTTTTTGCCTGATCCCAAATTACTTCAATATTTGTAGGAGATCTTGATGTCACAGACAGTTAAAGCTAATGCAAATGCTTCATATCAAGTTCAGTCTCACCCAACCTGTGCAATTCAGCTGTTTGTCTGAACCAAGACTGTAATTGATCTACAGCCCCTAGTGGAACTCAAAGCTGGGCAGGTCATTGAAGTCCCACTTGATAGCAGTGATGCTAACATGTTCCATCCCTTTGCTCAGCTTACAAAGCATAGCAATGGGGCAGTAATTGCCTGGGTTGAATTTGTAATGCTTATTGTGAACATGATAGACCTGGGCAATTATTCGAGCTGTGGCTATTTGAACAGCATTTTCTGCGGCTGGGCACATATTGTGGGGAAGAGGAGGGTGGTTCACAACAGGAGAACATAGCCTTAAAGTTAAACAGAGGTATTTGGGATGATGTCAGGAAGCACTTAAAGGTAGTCAAAATCTGAAACTTTGAAACCCACGCCTGACCCAACTCTTCACAGAAAGATCCCAATGCAGTAAGGTCAACAGGATGCTTGAAAATTGAGAATGGTAGACATCTTTGTTAGGCAAGAGTATTAAGAGATATAAAACACAACAAGTTGAAGGGATTAATATCCAGATCAGCCATGATCTGATCAACTGGACAAACAGGTTGGGAAGGCTGATTGACCTACTAATTGTTCCCAAGATCAAGAATTAGCTTCAAATACAAGTATAACCCACAGTTATGCTGAAAGACTATTAGACACAGGTGCAGAATTCAATAACATCATAGTTGATCTGATAACCCTCAACTTCAATTTCCTGTCTCGACCACATGACCCTTGATTCCTTTACTGATTTAAAAAAAACTTGTCCATCTGTGCTTCAAGGTCTTAATGACACTGAATCCACAGCCCTTTATGGTACTGAATTCTACAGAATCACCTCCCTCCGAAGACATTCCTCCTCATCTCTATCGTGATGCAAGGGGTGTTTATACAGGCAACAAAGGTCTTTTCCGTGGATGGGAGTGGGATGGGGTGGAGAACAGAGGAGGAGGAGGGGTTCAAAACTAGGGGGTGAGAGGGTTCAAGGTGAGAGGGGGCATATTTAAAAAGGGACCAAAGGGGCCACTTTTTCACACAGAGGGTAGTGCGTGCATAGAATGAGCTGCCAGAGGAACAGGAGGAGGCTGGTACAGTTACAACATTTAAAAGATATGTGGATAGGTACATGAACGGGAAAGGTTTAAAGGTATAGAGGCCAGACAAGGCAAGTGAGACTAGTTTGGCTTGGGAAACTTAGGCTGCACAGCTGAGTTGGACCAAAGGGTCTATTTCTGTGCTGTGTGACTCTACGAGTTTGAGTTTGGGCTTGAGCTAGTGGTATTTGGGTTTGGTTTGCAAGTCTGATGGGGTTTAATGATTAACTTGTAGGTATTTCTTTAGCACTGGCAATTTCTATCTAAAAACAGAGAGAGTATTCCTTGCATGTAATGGGGTTTTGTTTTAACTGGAAGAGCTGTTACAAGTCAACAAAATAAACAACTGTACGGAAGGCTCTCAGTTTAGAAGATCAAAGGTTACTTTTATTTTCTTTTGGTTAGGGCAAACACCCATAGGCCTAACTTTGGCAGTTTTACACAAGCCTTGTTTGAAGGTGAACGCGCACAAGTCAGTCTTGACAAAAAGGGGATGGCTTTAGATACATTACAAATAGATTACCTCAGAATAAGTTGCATAGATTTAAAGTTCCAGAAATTATGCATTATGGTTAAAATGCTGAAGGCTTATTTGAAGCTGAGAGAGTCTACAATCAATTACATGACATACTCACTCTCCTATCTGGAGTACTCGCAACATATGTCACAATATGGAGCTTTTTTTGATTTGGCACAGTCCAGTAAAACTTGCTTTTAATTATTAGTCTTTTAAGAAAAGCTTAAGAGGCTCAGATTCTCAAGATCATGCAATTAAAGCCACAGCTAAGTCAAACACTGTGTTAGAGAAGATAGTTCTCCCTCTGATATTTGAAAACTGCAATGGGGTGCTATTCAGTTTAATGGCACTAGTTTACAATGTGTTTTGAAATGTTTAAATGTGTTGTCATAGAGTCATATTATCTTTAGTTTTTTGCATAATAAACTTGCTTCATTGTTAAAACCAAACCTGCAACATTACATTTGTATTTCAGTGAAGGACAACTTCATTAAAACCAAAAATAAACAAAAAATATCAATTAAGTCATATTTAAATCTGGAATCTTACTTCTCCAGTCATAACATCAGCTGGGATTGTAAAGATGTCAAAATGGGCAAACCTTTACTTTTAGTTCACTCCAAAAAGATAAAACTTAAACAAAATTAATGTCTCGACTTTTATGTTACAGCTTTACTTCAGTTAGCCACACACCACAAACTTTTCCTGCCCCATGATTACTAGCTCCTCGACATACATAACCAATTCATACCCAATTAACTCAACTAACTTATACATCACCCATTCCTCACTCCACTATGTCTCAGGCATTCCTTCAGACTATACTAGAGGTTAACAACTCAGATTAGGGTCCTAGACTTTCCCACAATGGAAACAAAATTAGCCATCTACCCTGTTAAGTACCCTAACAAACTTGTATGTTAAAATAATGTTGCCTCACACCCTTCTAAGCTCTAAATGAGTACAAGCCCAATCTACACATCTACTCATAAGAAAATCTCTCCATACCCTTGATCTACTTTGCAAACTTTTCTGGCCTGCTTCCAATGTTGGCATACATTTGCTTAGAAAAGGGGACCAAAATTGTTCTTGTACCTTATACAGTGTTGTGCATTTATTTATGTTCAGCTGTCACTTTAAGAGTCTGATTATGGGACAGGACATCAGCATTTTGGAGTGAAATAGTTGGTCTAACTTTGCTGCTGCAGAGTGAATACTTATCTTAATAAACCTCCTGCTCTTCTTTAACCACTTCAGCATCTTAGTCCTGCTTGAATGTAACACAAAAAGAAAACTGACGAGGACAGGATCTGCTTCACGATCCAATTTGGCCCCCTAGTCCACAAGCCCATAAGCTAGATAAGAAAAATCAGGTCATTTACCCTATCTTGTCTGCTCTGCCATTTGATCATGGCTGACACATTTCTCAACGCCATTCTCCTGCCTTCTCAACTTTTATCCCCTTATCAAAAAACTTCTCTGTCTTAAATATAGTTAATGATTTTGTCTCCACAGCTTTCTGTGGCAACGAGTCCCACAGATTCACCACACTCTTCTTGAGCACAACATATAATTTTAACAAGACTTCCATACTTTTATAATCCATTCGCTTAGTGGAGAAAGCCAGCATTCCATTTTCTTTGTTTCACATGCTGAACTTGTATGCTAGCTTTTTGTGATTCACAAGGACCCCAAAGTCCCTTTGTAGTGTAGCTTTCAGCAGTCTTTCTTCACTTAAATAATATTCCGCTCCTCTACTCTTTTGGCCAAAGTGCATAACCTCTCATTTTCCCATGCTGTGCTCCATCTGCTAAGATTTTGCTCACTCACTTAACCTGCCTATATTCATTGCAAATTATATGTATCAATCTCATGATTTGACTTCCCTTACATTTTGTATCACTCTCAAAGCTTAGACCGATTTCCATCATCCTAGTCATTAATACATATTGTGGCCTCAGCATTGACTTCTATGACACTCCATTGGTTACAGATTTCTTTCCTAAAAATGCTTTCCTCATCCCAGTTCTCTGTCTTCTATCAGTCAGTCAATTCTCTTTCCCCACTGGTACAATAAATCCTCTATATCTATCAGTTCACAACTCTCAGATTCACTTGTCTGCATGAAGTATTAGCAACAAAATGCAACATCTGCAACGTATCAGTGATTCTTAACCTGTATTTTTAATGAGCTCCACATTTGAATTTCGTCATTTGTGAGGCTTTACAGAAACAGAACCTTCACACATACGGAGGAATGATTGCATACTCCCTCCAACATCACAGGTTCTCAGAGATATGTATAGTACCTTACCGAACACCTTTTGAAATTCAAAATATTATATCTACCGGTTCCCCTATATTCTAATTATCTCTTCAAAAAAATTGTTATGAATTTGCCAGACATTATTTGCTCTTCACGAAGACATGCTGACTCTACTTGATTATATTATGTATTTAAGAACAAGAACAAAATAGCACAGGACCAGGCCCTTCAGGACCCCAAGCCAATGCCAACATATTTTGCCCTTCCATACTAAAACTGTCTTCACCTATAGGATCTGTATCCCTAAATTTGCTTCGTACTTATGTATTTGTCCAGGTACTTATTGTTGCTATTGTGTCTGTTTCCACCACCTCCTCTGGTAGCACAGTCCAGGCACTCACCACTGTGTGTGTGAAAAACATGCTTCACACATCTCTTTTAAACTTTTCCCACCTCACCTTCAACCTGCGTCCCTTAGTAATTGATCCCTCCACCCTGGGAAAAAGCCTCATACTTTCCACTCTATCCAGGCCATTCACAATCTTAAAATCTTTTATCAGGTCACCCCTCAACCTCCTGCGTTTCAGTGAAAACGAACGCAGTCTATCCAACCTTTCTTCATAGAAAACATTCTCCGTACCAGGCAACATCCTGGTAAACCTTTCCTGTAACCTCTCTGAAACATTCACATCCTTCTGGCAGTCTGGTGACCAGAACTGCATGCAGTATTCCAAGTGTAGCTTAACTGAAGTTCTATAATGCTGCAGCATAACTCACGTATCCTTATATTCAATGCACCTTCCAATGAAGACAAGCATGCCATAGGCCATTTTTTACTAACTTATCTACCTGCACTGCCACCTTCAGTGATCTGTGGACCTGTACATCCAGATCCCTCTGCATCTCAATACACCTAAGGGTTCTGCCATGCACTGTATAACTTCCACCTGGACTTGACCTTCCAAAATGCATCATCTCACATTTGTCCAGATTAAACTCCAGCTGCCATTTTCTACCCATGCTTCCAACTGATCTGTATCCTCTGACAATTCTCCTCACTAACCACAGTTCCACCGATCTTTGTAACATCTGCAAACTTACTAATTAGATCAGCCACATTTTCCTCCAAATTATTTATGTAGACCAAGAACAGCATAGGCCCCAGCACTGATCACAGTGGAATGCTACTAGTCACATCACTCCATTTCGAAAAGTATCCTTCTACTGTTACCCTCTTTCTATTATGACTAAGCCAGTTCTGTATGCATCTTGCCAGGTCACCCCGATACCATAGGAGTTCACCTTTTGTACCAGTCTGCCATGAGCGACCTTGCAAAAGGCTTTACTGAAGCCCATGTAAACAACATCAACTGCATTTTCCTCAATAATCATCTTCAGCACCACTTCAAAAAACTCGATCAAGTTAGTAATGTACGATATCCCTTGCACAAAATTATGCTGTCTATTGTTAATAAGTCCATTTGCTTCTGATCTTGTCTCTGAAAATCTTTGCAAATAGTTTTCCTACCACAGACTTGAGGCTCATAGGCCTGTAATTTCCTGGATTATCCCTGCTACTCTTCTTCAATAAGACAAAAACATTTGCTATTCTAAGTATCCTGAAATTACTGCCTTTATAATGGTTTACCATGTTTCCAATGACAGATGTTATTATAACTGATGTTAAGCCATGTGACACATACTTGGCAATTTTGGCGTGGCTATGAGCTTGACAGTCTTCTTGATACTTTGCTATTTGATTTGGCATTTCTTTCCCAACTGCTTCTTTTAATTTGTGTATCGGTTCCTTCAGTCGGCCATCCTGCAAGAAAAAAATTAAAAGCAATTGCATTTCTCTTCTACACTTAACTTGAGTACTTATCAAGACAACCTAGGCAATCTGGCATGGTGGCTCAGTGGCTGGCACTGCTGCCTCACAGTGCCAACGACCCAGGTTCGATTCCAGCCTCAGGTTCGCACGTTCTCCCTGTCTCTGCGTGGGTTTCCTCCGGGTGCTCCGGTTTCCTCCCACAGTCCAAAGATTTGCGGATTAGGTGAACCGGACATGCTAAATTGCCCAGGGATTTGTAGGTTAGGTGCATTAGTCATGGGAAATGTAGAGTAACAGGGTATGGGAACAGGTCTGGATGGGATAATCTGAGGGTTGGTGTGGACTTGTTGGGCCAAGTGGCTTCCACACTGGAGGGATTCTATTAATACACTGGGTTCAGAATTTTGAAAAACGTATGATGGATCATCCCTAACCTTTCAAATTCATTAATTTTAGAAAGGTTTTGCAGCATACTTGTTATATTTGACCAAATTCGATATGTACAGTCTGCATAGAACTCTCCTCCTGTAATTGCAGTGATTGTGGTATATTTTTTCAGTCACTTAAATGGTAGAAATTTATTTGAAGGTATGACAATCCAAAATGTCGATTTCT
Organism: Chiloscyllium plagiosum; assembly: GCF_037043375.1. NCBI lineage: Eukaryota > Metazoa > Chordata > Chondrichthyes > Orectolobiformes > Hemiscylliidae > Chiloscyllium > Chiloscyllium plagiosum. The sequence continues at coordinate 10,829,236 of NW_028270158.1, read as the reverse complement.
CATTAAACAGGTCAGATTAACCAGCACAACTCAGGCTAATCTACCTGAAAATGGCTCTACTTGGAATACTAAACACAAAATTTAAAATATATAAAGCTGTGTAATCAGATAATAGGTTCGACTGAAGCTTGCGTATAGCCAATAGTTTCATGATCACACAATAAAAAGGATATATCTATCAATGCAAACATGACATTACAAATTTTCATGAAAAATCCATTTATTTATTTATGATAGACAGTGAAACCTATATAAATGCTCACCTGCATTAAGCATTCACCTGTCTTTACCAGCCATTTTTCCCCAGTCTGTAATAATTTTTTAAGAGGACAAAAAATTAGTTGCTTAACCGAACTCCCACATCAGAATTAGGGGAGTATAAAGATCGTTTCCCCTACTCTTTGACTTTGTCCAAAATATATTTTATGGAGAAAGCAACATAGGAGCTAAAGCAGGATATAAACTGGTCATGTAAGAGTACCATATCATAATTCATATTAAATGAGTTGGACTTGAGACAATTTATGTTTGCTGATTTGACATGGTCTTACACTGGCAGACCATGGTTCATGAATTCAATAGTCCACTCCTCTTAATTCAAAATTACTTTATTAAAATTTTGTGAAAATACAAATCATTAGAGCACAAAAATACTGCTATTTATTGTTTGATTTAAATTACTGGATATTTTCACCTTTTTAGCACAAAACTTGCAATTGAATTATCAGGAGAAGACTGTAAAAATGAAGTATGCATGATCTTATCTCCTCGTGATCACTTTCTTAAGGGTGGCACAATTAAACAAGCCCAACATGAATGCAATACTTTTAATAAGCTCATGATATAGGGAACTGTTAAAATATCTGAAAATTGATATAAAATTTGAGGATAAATTTGATGCTTCCATGTAGAATCAATTTTGACGAATTTATGAAATAAGCCTCGACAGCAGACATGAATGTTTGAAATGACATGACAAACTCATTGCTTTTCTGGAAAGCACCCGTATTATGGAACAATAATTTTGCCAATAGGAATGAAACCTGGATTAAATAACCAATTGCTGCTGCTCTGAGAGTGACTACTTAATGCAAATTGTCTTTTAGACATTGCCATCCTTGGATTTTGTATTTCCAGTGTTACTACAAACTTCGATATTCTCCAAATAAAGTTGGAATGACTAATGAACTTGTGAAGAACTCCAATCTTTGTATTTGTGATATAGGGTGCTGCCATTATCTTACATTTTGTATTTCTTTTAACATCAGCTTAATCAGAACACAGCTAATTTAAGCTGTAATATTTAAACATTCAAACTTGAAACAAAAGCTTAACACCTCTGAAATATGCAACTGCCACTCTGGCTTTGTGGTAAAACTCAAAGTCTGAGTCAACAAGTCATTTCTTCAGCTCCACTATTGGCTAAAATGTCTCAAAATTTAGGTTGAGTATGTATGAAACTGGAAGGTCATCCCTTTCAGAAAATACATTAAAGCCACGGTCCTAACTCCCTGTTTACATACACATAAAAGATCCTATCGCACAAAATTAGAGCATTCCTTTCCATGCACTTAGTCAACATTTATACATACAAGCAGCATCACAAAAACAAATGATCTTGGGCAATCATCTGTGTATGTGGAGCCTTTATAGGGCTTTAACTGCCAAAGTCATCAACATGACAATAGCAAATAATATTTCAGAATTAATTAGATGTGAACACTTAAGGATGCTCTGAGCTTGTGCAAGTTGCTACATGAACCAAGCTCTTTCATTCTAGTTTTCCCACCTGCCTCAAAACATTTCACACACAATTTTGAGTGCAGTATTTGTAATTTGGTGAACAGAAAAATGCTGCAAAAACAAACCAAATGAATTCTTCTGGTGTTGGTTGAAGAGGAATATGAAGCAAGATATCAGTGTTAAAAAAAAAGAACTGGAGTTGCTGGAAATCAGAAACAAGAACAGAAATTGCTGGAAAAACTCAGCAGATCTGGCAGCATCTGTGCAGCAAAAGCAGAGTGGATGTTTTGAGTCCAGTGACCCTTCTTCAGAAGATATCAGGGATATTGATCTTAAGCACCCATCCAATGCAGATAAGCAAGATCTCTATTTAATCACTAATAGATTAGTAAATTTGGCAATGAACAAAAAACAACAAAGAACCGCGATGCTAGAAATCAGAAGCGAAAACAGAAATTGCCAGAGAAACTCAGCAGTCTGGCAGCATCTGTAGAGAAAGCAGAGTTGACATTTTGAAGGGTACTGATTTCTCTCCACAGATGCTGCCAGACCTGCTGAGTTTCTCCAGCAATCTTTGTTTTTATTTCTATTTAATTACTCATCTTAAGGAAGGCTCTTCAAAAAAAATCCCTTTGGTACTGCTCAGAGTGGCAACTTGACTTGGGCACTCAGAGCCTCACGTGGCGTTTGAGCCCAAAATCTTTTTATTCAGAGGCAAAGATGAAAATAAATGAATAAAACTAAAACTTGGCTTTATCAAATCACAAATGCTCAAACTGACTGAGCTTCTCTTCTAATCCTTTCAACTTTCATAATATCCTGAACTACAAGAACTTTTAAATAAGTTTCTCAATAGAAGTAGTAATTTAATCTCATCCTTCAATATCAGCACTTCAGCTCCAGCTCAGACTTTGAACAATGGTTACAATGCAATGAGGGCACAGTATAACCATAAAACCTAATGGAGAATGAATGGAAGGGAGTAAGAACATTTCAACTTAAGGTATCAGGTAACTTTTTAAAAACAAACTGTGTTTTTCTCTGAAGGCATGATACAATGCTGCCTTTGGTAGAATTAAAAAATGCACTGCCTACTCGAAACCATTCATAATTTTCATACGTAAAAGACCGAAACAAAGTACAGCAAGGTGCTGTGAACAGAATCATTCTGAAGAGTGGTATAACATTTGTGGGTCATTTTCAAATACGACCTTATTGTATTTCAAACTACACCTAGAGTCAACATAAAAGATCTAAACATTTCATGGTGAGACTCAGGTCTCACACATTTTAATGCAATTTACAATTTTTGAAGAAATTTAAACATGTTGTGTGGGAGGTTTAACCATTAACCAGAAATCGATGAACTGGACCAGCCGTTTAATTGCTACAGCTACAAGAATAGGTCAAGAATAGTGAGGAACTACAAAACCTGTATTCTGTATTTTCTCCAACTCACCGTCAAGATGTCTATCCGTAGAAACAAAGAAAACAGGAACAGGAGTCGTCCATTTGGCCCTTGGAGCCTGCTCGGTCATTCATTTTCATGGCTAATCATCCAAATTGATAGCTTGTTCCTGCCTTTCCTCCCCATACCGTCTGATCCCTTTCGCCCCAAATGCTTTATCCCACTCCTGATTGAAATCATACAATGTTTTGGCCTCAACTGCTTTCTGTGGTAGCAAATTGCACAGGCTAAGGTCCACCATCAACAAAATACAGACCAGGGGTTTGATGAAATAATCTCCATTCAGCTCCTTGAGATGTTGCTCTAACAATACTCAAGTAGTAATTTCGGATAATGAAGCCTGCTTGATTGAACCCATTCACCACCTTCAACATGAATTCCCTTCACCACCACATACATTGGGAGAAGTGTGCACCATCTATAAGATCCAATTCAGTTAACTTGCTAAGACTTTTTTGACAGCATCTTTCAAACCCGTGACCATAACCACCCAGTACAACAAGGGCAGCAAAAGCGTGCAAGCTCCCCTCCAATCCACAACACCATCCTGACTTCATACTATATCAATATTCCTTCACAGTCGCTGGGGTCAAAATCCTGGAATTCCCTTCCTAACAGCACTGTGGGTTGTGGGTATACATATACCACAAGTACTGCAGCAGTTCAAGACAGCTCACTACTACCTCTCAGAAGCATTTAGGAATAAATGATAACTGCCAGCCCACAGCCCATGAATGGACAAAGTAGTAAAACAATTGCTTTGAATTGCTGAATACTGATCTGGATCACGTGCCCAAGTATCATTATTGCTATGAAAGTTGACTTGATTCCAATCTTAGACCTAGTGTGTCATCACAACGTTGACATCACTGAAAGGGGCTCTGCTTCCACTCTTGCATACCTCTCCTTTTGTTTTTACAAATAACAATTTTGACATAAACTATCAGTAACAAGGCTATAAGGTTTCACTGTGAAACCCATGCTTTCTTTCAATAGTCGCATGTCACCAAGTACTTCAAGCAAGAAATCATTGTGAAATGTAGTGACTTCATGTTGGAAAATGTACTATCAATTCTGTACCAACAAGTCCTATCAACTACAATGAGATAAAGGACCTGTCATTTTTTTTTGGGTGTGTAGAAACTGTGTATAGAATACTGGAAATTCCTCCTTCTTTGCAATAGGATCTTTTGTACTCATGTGAATTACATAACTAATTGTTTAATCTTTGTTGTAATCATTTGTGCAATGAAGGACATCCGCAACAATGCAACATCGTAGTGCCAATCTTGATGATAAGCCACTGTGTATAAGCCACTGTGTATAAGCCACAAACACAACCATTTGTTCTATAACCTATGGGAATAGGAGTGTTCCAGCAAATCATGAGTGATCAATAGGTTAATTTAACAGAAATAGCACAGTGGCATTTATAAGATCATAAGTTGCTCGTTCCCTTAATTATAGCAGTAAACTGTGCCATCCTTATGTGATATGAGCAGACAAAATAAAGCTGACAAAGGAATGCGCTTTCAGGAATGTATAAGGATTGGAGACCACAACGTATAACATATGCTGAAGGTGACTTTATCCAGCAATGTGTTGGAAAAGATGAAATGGATGAGGTCACATGCTAACTATACAACTTTTGGGCTTAGCTGTTGTGCATTCTCAAACATAAAACCAGTAAATACTTTAATTAAGTAACTATGATATTATGCTACTACACAGTATTTTCAAAATTTAAATGCCTGCTCCTGCATCACTATCAAAAAGGCAATTTACTTATGAAATTATTTAAACATCTTATAATGTAGTGTAAATTTTTCCAAGCATTAATCTTCAAGTGCTTCACTGGTAAACTATTCTTTCCGCAAAATGAAGATTTATTCTGAAGAATACCCTTGAACTAGCAAAAAGACAGATTGTATAGTCAAAACTTACAATCAATAACTAAAATTAGTAATAGAACTTCAGTATAAAAACTTAATTCTTTGACATAGTTATTTGCAAATTTGGTTGCAATTGCAATCACACACCTTTAGTCCCCAGATTTTTAAAAATAGGAATGCAACAACATATGTAAATGGTTTTCCTTACTCTAAATAGTCACAGTTGCAGTAATGGATTTTACTCTGGATCACTAATTTTCAAATCAGTTACCTGCTCATTCATGTGTAGTTTCTTTGCCCTTTTGAGTAAAGTGTCCTTGCTACATGGTAAGAAGGATGCCAGATGTGCATAAACCCCAGAGCGAATCTGACTATTCAATTCGCGGGACTGAAGTTCAATACTGAAAGCATAAACACATCAAAATAGATGAAAGGTACATTACTGAGATCCTTACAGACACATCATGATAGAAATTAGAAATAAGTATACTACTTCTGTGATAAGGCACATTCATGCTACCATACTACACATGAACATTGGAAGATAAAATAATTTAAAAATCTGCAGTTCAATCAGTACCAGGTTAAATAATGGAAACAGACTTGCTCATCTATATGCTTTAGCTGCTCTCTGTTCTGCACTAAGTACTTGGATGGCAAAAACCCAGCTTTGCCAGCACTTCAGTGACTTGTTATTTGCATCACCCAAGCACAAATACAAGAAGACACTTTGTTCATGTAGCATGAGGAATGATGTACTGCAGCAGAAAACCAAGAGTAAATTGTTCAAATATGCACTCTTGGAACACAGCTTCAGGTGTTGGCAAGGGGTATCACAAATGCAGATGGAGAATAGCTTGCCTCATTCAACAAAGTTACATTAACCACACAGACCTTCATACCCACATTCCTAATCTGCACAAAAAAACCCAGAAATTACTGGTAAAGTTCAGTAGGTCTGGCAGTATTTGTAGAGAGAAAGCAAAATTAAAAATTTGGATCCGGTGACCCTTCTCCAGAAACATTTGAAGGAGGATCACTGGACACTAATGTTAATTCTGCTCTCTCTACAGTTGTTGCCAGGCCTGCTGGACTTTCCAAAGTTTTTGTTTCTGATTTCTAGCATCCCCAGTTCCTTGGGATTCCTAAACTTCAGATGAAAGTCCGCTAATTTGAACTCTTGGTTCACTAAGTTCTGTGCTAATTGCTAACATTTATTCCAGGTTCAAAATAAAACCAATAGAACCAGTTTGGTTTCATTTCTTCAGAAATACACTTTGGACCTGCCTTCATGAACTATCCTTGAGAGTGAAAAGCAATTACAAACCACCACTGATTAAAAACTGCCAGGGGAACCGCTCAAGATGAGTGGCAGACAATGAACCAAGGACCTGCCTTGAGGCAAAATACACAGGACACGATATGACAAATTTAACTTGAAAAACAATTTTTAAAAAAAAAAAATGCATTGTTCATTTTTACCTGATCTCTTATAGAAAATTGCGAGATAGTTTTGGTTTGTGCATCTAATGAAACTGAAAATCAGCCCAAGTGTTTGGCTGAGAGGGTTTATTTTACTCTTTCATGAAAATCCAACACCCCTAAATTTAGTTACATGGAATTTACAGGACAATCAACCCAACTGATCAGGCTGGTGCTTATTCAAAACACAAATCTCCTTGTACCTTAGTTTGCTAAAGATCCTACCAGCGTATACCACTTGTACTTATTTAGTTTTCCTTAAATGCATCTGTCCTATTTGCAATCACTAAAGAGTTTTCATCCCAGCAAGTTTTGAGAAGATTTGTAGCTCAGGTTGAGGTTCTGGATGTAGGTTTGCTCACTGAGCTGGAAGGTTCATTTCCAGACGTTTCGTCACCCTACCAGGTAACATCTTCAGTGGGCCTTCATAATGACATCACCAACCCAAAGAAACCCAAACATATAAATAAAAAGCATCAACAGTGCTTCGCCTGCAGGCCTACTGAAGAGGTTACCTCGTAGGGTGACGAAACATCTGGAAATGAACCTTCCAGCTCAGTGAGCAAACCTAGATCCAGTTTTCAGCCCTTGAAATTCTTTAACAGATTTATAACAATCTGTTCTGTACCTTCAGCTTTGGACTCCCCAGATGGACAAATTTGTTACACCTTCACAATTTTTCTAAGACACCTATTAATCTTGTCTACTCTTTAAAAACGTCTCATTTTTTGAAAGGAAACCAACATTTGTTGGACTATACTTACTTAAGCAGAATATTATTGACATCTTGTGTGAAGAATTTCTGCTTCCCCTCTCCTTCTGAGGCTTTGGCAGCCTACAAGACAAGAATATCATCAGCTTTTGTTTCGTACCTTCAGGTCCCTTCTAAAGCCTATTTTAATTGGATTAAAGAGCTGCAGTTCTTGATGATCTTCAGCACCAGTTTGTCATATACAAAACTGAATGGCAACCAATAACTACAGAAGAAGAAGAAAAGGTTCAATTCAATCGACTTTTGCCCACTTCACTCTCAAAAATAATCTTTAAAAAGATCAACCTAATTTGAAAAATACCTATAATGAACTTTACTGACAAAAGTTAACACTTTGGAATGCATGTTAACTATCATCAAATGACTCCAAAAAATTAAGAATACATCTATTAATTGTATACTAACTGAGTGCAATAATTGTAATCCAGGTAGTGAGCTTTAAGTATGGACTCACTGGTGTTCCAAACAGATTGAAACTGTGGTTGCTGTGATTGGAGATTTATCTTTGTAATGTTCTCTCCAAATAAAAGCTTTTCAGTGCCAGAAAATTGGCTCCAATTCTATACTTCACTCCCTGACTATCTGGGATAAAAACACTGCCCATTTTCATTACATACTCTGGATGCAAAAAGTCTTTGGGGTGGCGTGCAAGTTGAGTATCACTGGAAAAAATACATTTCATTGAAGCTTTTTGAATTGCACATGAGGATAATTCGCAAGAACAACAACATAAATGGAAAATATTTATAAACGTATGAGAGGACAGCACTGACTGGTTGGTAAATACACTCGAGTTGGTACAAGTATTACCAAGGATGAATGCATCAATTAGTGATGAATGCATCAATTAGTTATAGTCAGAGCTGTATAGTATGGAAACAGACCCTTCAGGCCAACCTGCCCAGGCTGACCAGATATCCTAAATTAGTCTAATCACATTTGTCAGCATTTGGTCCATATCCCTCTAAACCCTTCCTATTCATATACCCATCCAGATGCCTATTAACATGCTGTAATTGTACCAGCCTTCCTTACTGTCAAGGTTTGTTTAATGCAGGCAGATTCAATGGCCGTCACCTATTTTGCTGAATTGAAAAGGCATAGACTGTCTATAAAGACTACGGCTTCATGTATTAATAAATGTGACTCCCAAAACATGTACGTATACCATACTATGGACTCTAGGACAAATAAAAATTGACTCCCAGTGTAATTTGCAAGGGAAGATGACGACCTGGTGGTATTATCAATGTTTTGGATCCCATTATACCAATGGTGGAATTTACATGCAGTAGAAATTCGGAACTAAGATTCTAATGACAGTGTTGATTGTTGTGAAAAACCCATCTGGTTCACTTATGTCCTTTAGGGAAGACAACGGCTATCCTTCCCTGGTCTGGCCTAGATTCTAAATCCAGATGCACTTCAATGTGGTTGACTCTTAAACTGCCATCTGAGCAATTAAGAATGGGTAACAAACGTGGCCTAGCCAGCTACACCCACATCTAATAAATGAATAATTATCCAGCAAATATTGTTCAATTACAGAATCACTTCTAAATGTTAGACATTGAGAAACTTGCAATTACTTGAAATTTTGTACTGCCAGATCCAGTGAACCGTGGGCGGCACGGTGGCACAGTGGTTAGCACTGCTGCCTCACGGCACCAGAGACCCGGGTTCATTTCCCGCCTCAGGCGACTGACTGTGTGGAGTTTGCACGTTCTCCCAGTGTCTGCGTGGGTTTCCTCCGGGTGCTCCGGTTTCCTCCCACAGTCTAAAGATGTGCAGGTCAGGTGAATTGGCCATGCTAAATTGCCCGTAGTGTTAGGTAAGGGGTAAATGTAGAGGTATGGGTGGGTTGCGCTTTGGCGGGGCGGTGTGGACTTGTTGGGCTGAAGGGCCTGTTTCCACACTGTAAGTAATCTAATCTAATCTAATCTAATCTAATCTAATCTAATCTAATCTAATCTAATCTAATCTAGTTCGTGGCATTCCCCAATTCACTTTACTAGCCACAAACTTGGCACATGCAAGAATTCAGTTTTACAATTTTCTTCAAACTCCAAGCAACTTTATCTTGCTTCTTCAATTATTTCATTGAATGTGGGTGTCACTAGCAAGGCCAGCATTTGTGTACTATTTCTAATTGCCCATGAACTAATAATACAATAGGCCATCTCAAAGGGCATTTAAGACACAACCACATTGCTGTGATTCTGCAGTCACATGTAGCCACTAGATCACAGTATGACAATGTATAAGCCATAAAAATGACTCCCTTCTGCCACAGGGTTGCTTTGTTTGGCATAATTCGTAAGGGATTATAAAATGTGCAAAAAAGATCAGCCCTCTCTGGGTTACTTAGCTAGACTCTACATCGCTTTAAGGAGATTGGTAATTAGCAAACGTAACACTTATTCAAAATAAAAAGTAAAAACAAGGGCAGCAGAACCATTATCCTGATGTCAGAGTAATGGTGAGGTATATTTCACGAGAACATCTTAATACAGTAAGAAAACAGTATTATGATTGGTCAGTCAATACGATTTTACAAAAGGAAAGCTGTGATAACAAATTTAGTTTCTTGAGGATTTAATTAGTAGGGTTGATAAAAAGGCATATGTAGATGTAGGATAACTGGATTTTGAAAAGGCATATCAAATATAAATATGCAAGATAACGATTCACTCAGTTGAGGTTATTAATATCATTACGAATAGAGGATTAGTTTATGAACAGAAACCAAATTGTGGGAATAAGCTGTTCATTTTCAAGTTGTTGGGTTCTGACTAGTTGCGTGCCATAATATCAGCGCTGGGTTCTCAGTTGTTTGCAACCTATTGTTTCTTCATCTTCCTAATTTATTTAACAATTGGACTTTGTGATGATACAAAGATTGATGAATATGTAAGCAGAGAAGAGGACATAACATGCCCCAAAGAATGGACAAGGTGGCAGATTTAATTGTAAAGTGGAGAAATGAGAAATTATTCATTGTGGCAACTGGAAGAGAAAAGCAGAATATTTTTAATGGTGAAGGAGAGAGATTTGGGCAGACTCTCAAAGAAAACAAAAGTTATGATGCAAATATAATAAATCAAATAAGCTAATGAATGGAATGCTGGCCTTTATTACAAAGGGTTTGCAGTACATTATTAATGAAAATTGAGACACCCATTGCATACAGTTGTGATGAGATCAAATCTGGTAGTGCATTAATTTTGACTCCCCATATTTAAAAGGAGTTTTTAAAAAATCTTACAGGGAATGTGGGCATTAGTCTAATCCCTAATCAAGACCAGCATTTCTGGCAAGACCAGCATTTCTTGCTCGTTCCGAATTGTCCTTGTACAAAGAATCAACTAAATTGCTGTCGGTCCCACTTTTAAGCATCTTTAAGATTAAGGTAGACAGTCTTGGGGAATCAAGAGATGAGGAGCAGATGGAAAGTCGATGAGGAGCAGATGGAAAGTCAAGGTGAGGCAGATTATTATTCATGTTGCTATTGAATTATAAAGCAAGTTCAAAAGATAATATGGTCTATTCCTGTTCCTACATGTCTTTTGAAGTTGGGTGGTTAATTTAGTAGGAATTAGGTTTAGAGAGTGGAAGATGAGCACAGGAAAGGCATGAAGCTCGATAGGAGAGAAACTGGAGGAAGTGGAGAGTTCAGGATTAGGGCAACAGAGAAACTTGGTCCAGTGCAAGGCAGTGGAAGAGAATGAAGTTGCAGAAACAGCCAAATGGATTATCTTCAATCTGATGGACAAATTAGTCCACAAGCTTCAGACTCTTACTGTTGAAAGCACAAGTGGAAGAGAGACAGGAACGGACGTAAGATAATTTTCAGTACATTAGAAATACAAATTGGGGATTATCATTGCATCCCAGAATAAACCTGGATTAGCAAGAAGTTTTAGCAGATGACAGCAAGATTTGATCATGTTTTGCAACTCTGCCAGATCTGACAACGGTTGGCCAACCCCTCAGAATACAGCTAACTTTGTTTTAAACGGCATCATATCAGCAAGCATTCTTGATAAACAGGTAAAAATTATATACCGCAAATACTGCGATCTGCCACTATCCCAAGTATTTATATTGCAAATAAAGTTTAACAGTGATGGTGAAAACCCCCTACATTATGCTTCTTTTACTTAATGTGTCTTTTTACATTGATGTTTTTACACAATCTTTTTTGAGGGTTGTTGATATCTCGAAGCTTCACTTGGTCAGGGTTTATATGGTTAGGTGTACCGCGCAATTATCTGGAATATTTGATCAATCAACATACTCCTAGTCCCGTAGCTGCCAGTTAATAAAATGTTTGCTGTATCTTCCATTAAAACATGTGGCCTCTGCAACTCAAAATCCAGCCCCCAAAGCTGAAACAACTCAACCCAGTTCCTTACTGATTCATTTGTCCTCTACAAGTCTCGTGATTGAGAGATTTAAGAGTAGCATTCACGCGGTACGGTCGCACAGTGGGTAGCACTGCTGCCTCACAGCGCCAGAGACCCGGGTTCAATTCCCACCTCAGGCGACTGACTGTGTGGAGTTTGCACATTCTCCCAGTGTCTGTGTCGGTTTCCTCTGGGTGCTCCGGTTTCCTCCCACAGTCCAAAGATATGCAGGTCAGGTGAATTGGCCATGCTAAATTGCCCGTAGAGTTAGGTGAAGGGGTAAATGTAGGGGTATGGGTGGATTGCACTTCGGCGGGTCGGTGTGGACTTGTTGGGCTGAAGGGCCTGTTTCCACACTAAGTAATCTAATCTACGCTTATTGGTGAATGAATTCCAATCAAACTACCAAGACCTCTCACCATTAGCAGCTTGAGACATTGACAAATTTGTTGGAAAACATAAAAGTTACATTTCCCATAATGACAAAAGCACGCACAACGTTTTGCATTAGAATATCTTATGCCTCATGATTTCTTGTTATCCTGAGACACTTATTTCACCTGCATCTTACCTCGGTCAGTTCTTTAATACGCTTTTCTAGTAGTGCTGGAAGCCCTTCCGGTAGTGTGGGGACTTGCTTTGGTGTTTGTCCCGCTGTGGAGTACTGCAGTATAGGCAGAGGATCACTGCCATCATCAAAATCGTTCAGAGGACTGCCTGGAGGAGATTCATTCAGAAGACGTTCTAGGTCTATTTCTAAGTCTACAGTGCTGGCCACTTTCAGAAGATCACTCTCATTAGCTGATCCAATAAGTGAAAGCAGAGGGTCCGAAACATTAATATTTATTGAGCTGTTGTCAGCTTCATAAGGGGTGCCAACCATAGTCTGAGAAGTGGGCAAGGTCTTCTGGTCCTCTCGTTTCTTCAATGCTTCCTTTTCTTTCTCAAATTTCTTTAACATCTCTTTCACACCCAAGGTTCCCATGTATTTTTTCTTTTTCTTTTTATCTTCTTTATGGACATTCAGTGGCATAAACCTGATTACAAAAACATCAAGGATGAGGATACAAAATAGGGCACAACCAGGATAAGAACAATGGTTCCACAAAGTTTTCCATTTTCTTAAGTTCATTGAAGGGAGGACTGGAATATTTACATAGCTAAAATACTCCTTAGGTAAGGGACCACAAGATTTTTCAATACCAGTCTTATTTTACTTGAAGCTTTTGAACACAATAAGTGTGTACCACTTGTATCATCAAAATGGAATTTTGAGAAATCTACTTGTAATAGAAGGATTTGGGAGGACAGACTTACCATTTCATTCAAACACCTTGAAATTTTAAATACTATGACCCTTAAATTCTGCATTTTCACTAATCCTGACGTGGTGGGCAACTGGCATAAAATGCTATTTTATACTGCTGTCTGAAGGATTCCTCCAGTTTTTTGCTGCAGATATGGCCAAATCCTGGAGAACCCCCAAGAACTTTTAAGACTACATCTCAAAACATGGAGGAATAACGATCCCCAAAAGACAACAGAATACTCAGCATTTTTATATACGAGCTGGAAATGTGTTGCTGGAAAGGCGCAGCAGGTCAGGCAGCATCCAGGGAACAGGAGAATCGACGTTTCGGGCATAAGCCCTTCTTCAGGGCTTATGCCCGAAACGTCGATTCTCCTGTTCCCTGGATGCTGCCTGACCTGCTGCGCCTTTCCAGCAACACATTTCCAGCTCTGATCTCCAGCATCTGCAGACCTCACTTTCTCCTCAAGCATTTTTATATATGATAACTTCAGTACATTTGAAGACCATCACTTGTATCTGACATGGCCATTATATACCTGAATTATTTCAATTTTAAAAATCCAATTTTTTTTGCTATATTGATTTTCAACACTATCTTTCTTCATTTCTGGGCCCCAGCTCAGACACAGCCTAAATGAATACAGCAGTGCTTGTTATAAGATAGGTGCCCAAATGTTATATTTTACAGTTAAGTATTCAAAATTGAACTCACTTCTTTCCCCCCCAGTATCAGTTATGATGTTAGAATGGTTTGGAATTATGTTGAAAAAGTGTTGCTGGAAAAGCGCAGCAGGTCAGGCAGCATCCAGGGAACAGGAGAATCGACGTTTCGGGCATAAGCCCTTCTTCAGGTTTGGAATTATGACCAAGATAGATGAAACTGGAGAAATTCTACTGGCAAAAACATTTAATGTTGCAATCCTATTATGCCCAATTTACATTTTTAAATACATTTGTGTAAACCATTGGTTAATTATGACCGAGCAGCAGTTTTCTGAGTAATCATAACACCATTAAGCAGCAATAACCAGCAAAGCCAGTTAGAAGGGACAGGGCAATGTTCTGTACTCAAATTGTTGACATTCCTATAACATAATTTGACTTGCAAAAACTGCTACAAAGAAAACCAAACAATTTCATAAATAGCAGGAAAATTTTATCCATTACTCCATGCTGTGTCATCTCTATGATTAATTTATTTTGTGAGTTCACTTTATAAACCAGGACTGTGCAAAAGTAGTCAAATTTACATTTAAAAAACACTCAAACTAACATTCCCAGAAAAGATGCTTACTTTTGAGAGAAAGAAACATTTGAAAAGAAATTCCATCCACTCCATACACTAATCCTGAAAATCGGAATGGGCAAACTTCTTGATAAGAGCGGCACCAAGGGACACTGGTGCCACATTAGGTACTAACTGGACTTTGCTTCTGATCTTTAACTGCTATAGAGAAAGTTGTGCTTATGAAACTTCAGTATATTTTTCCAGATTGGATTATTCACAGTCCCCACAAAACCCGCTCTCCCAGAGAGTGAAAGCAGGTCACCCTCCACCCTGAAGGACTGCCAAAGAAAACACTTTTTCCCCCATCTTTGATTTTGGTTTTCTGTGGGGTCACAGCACAGCACAGCCTAAAAAGTCCATGTTAGTGGTCAGGCTTCACTTGATCCTCCTTCCATGTTTTCTCATTCCCAAACCTTTCATTGTAACCTTCTGCTCTATTCTCAATCATGTACAGGTACACAATCCTTTATCTGAAATCCAAAATATTTTTCATGAAGAGTTTTCTCCATAACAAGGTTGTTTGGTGTGCAAACAGTAAACCCAACTCCGCATCCACACAGTTGGAAAAAAAAAGTCAAAAAACAGCAGTTTTAAAAGGGAGAAAATCAGACAAAGGAAGCACATGGTGAGGTCAATGCAGGAGAGAAAGAAACTGACACCAGAGTGAACCTGCACAGTACTACTTTTGCTGTTTGAATTAGTGCATCGCTGGACATAGGTCTGGGAAAATTAACAAAGTGAAATTCACAACTGACCTTAGAGGAACTGTTTGGGCGAAGTCCACAGCACAGAATCAGATAAGTTAATTGTTTTAAGTGGCCTACAGAAAGTCTACAGCTGTAAGTAGACTAGGTTCTTTCTTGATTTTTGAGCTATGTCTCTTGATTAAACTTAAAATATAAGCTGTACCTATTAATCTAACCTGGAGCAGTGTTTTGTAGAGAAATAAGGCGGTGTTATTTTCTGGGTCTGTAGATTGTGAAGGAGCAAAAAAATGGCCCTTAATAGAGTGATATGTGCTTCTTGTCAGATGTGGGAGTTTAAAGGGTGTTTAAGGGTTACTACGGATTATGTCTGCAATTCATGCTGTTGGTTGCGAATCTTATCAGATCGAATGGATTAGTTGGAGAGACAGTTAGAAGCAATGAGGAATTTGCAACAGCAACGGTATGTGATGGATGGCAGTTTTAGGGAGGGGGGGGGGGGGGGGGGGGGGGGGGGGGGGGGGGGGGGGGGGAGTCTCAGATACAGTCACATAAATGGGTTAACTCCAGGAAAGGTAAGAGAGGTAGGCAGCTAGTGCAGTTGTGCTCTGTGGCTATACCCATTTCAAACAAGTGCTGTTTTGGAAAATGTAAGGGGTAATGGATTCTCAGGGGAATGTAGCACAAACAGCCATGTTTCTGGTATTGCGACTGGCTCTAATGCAATGTGGGGTACGTCGAGTTCCAAGAGACCAATTGTGTTAGGGGATTCTCTAGTCCGAGGTACAGACAGACTTTTCTGTGGCCAGCAGCAAAAAATCAGAATGGTGTGTTGCTTCCCTGGTGCCAGGATCAAGGATGACTCAGAGAGGGTGCATAATGTTCTCAAGGGAGAGAGGGACCAGCAAGAGGTCATTGTCCACATTGGAACTAACGACATAGGAAGGGAAAAGATTGGAGATTCTGAAGGGTGATTAGAGAGAGTTAGGCAGGAATTTAAAAAGGACGGCCTCGAGGGTAGAAATATTGGAATACTCCTTGTGCTGCGAGCTAGTGAGGGCAAGAGTAGGAGGATAGAGCAGATGAATGCGTGGCTGAGGAGCTGGTGGCGGAGGGTAGAGGACCCAGCACCGATTCTTCTGGCACTCCACTGGTCATAGACCTCCAGCTTGATCGGTGCTGGGCCCTCTACTTTTTGTCATTTACATAAATGATTTGGATGCGAGCATAAGAGGTACAGTTAGTAAGATCGCAGATGACACCAAAATTGGAGGTGTAGTGGACAGCGAGGAAGGTTAACTCAGATTACAACGGGATCTTGACCAGATGGGCCAATGGGCTGAGAAGTGGCAGATGGAGTTTAATTTACATAAATGCCAGATGCTGCATTTTGGGAAAGCAAATCTTAGCAGGACTTATACATTTAATGGTAAGGTCCAAGGCAGTGTTGCTGAACAAAGAGACCTTGGAGTGCAGGTTCATAGCTCCTTGAAAGTGGAGTCGCAGGTAGATAGGATAGTGAAGGTGGCGTTTGGTATGGTTTCTTTTATTGGTCAGAGCGTTGAGTACAGGAGTTGGGAGGTCATGTTGCGGCTGTACAGGACAATGGTTAGGCCACTGTTGGAATATTGCGTGCAATTCTGGTCTCCTTTCTATTGGAAAGATGTTGCAAAACTTGAAAGGGTTCAGAAAAGATTTACAAGGATGTTGCCAGGGTTGGAGGATTTGAGCGATGGGGAGAGGCGAACAGGCTGGGCGCTTTCCCTGGAACATAGGAGGCTTAGGGGTGACCTTATAGAGGTTTACAAAATCATGAGGGGCGTGGATAGGGTAAATCGACACAGTCTTTTCCCTGGAGTCAGGGAGTACAGAACTAGAGGGCATAGGTTTAGGGCAAGAGGGGCAAGATATAAAAGAGACCTAAAGGGCAACGTTTTCACACAGAGGGTGGTATGTGTATGGAAGGAGCTGCCAGAGGAAGTGGTGGAGGCTGGTACAATTGCAATATTTAAAAGGAATTTGGATGAGTGTATGAATAGAAGGGGTTTGAAGGGATATGGGCTGGGTGCTGGCAGGTGGGACTAGATTGGACTGGGATATCTGGTTGGCTTGGACAGGTTGGACCGAAGGGTCTGTTTCCATGCTGTACATCTCTATGACCTATTTCTATCCTGCAGTTTCCATGCCCTGTGTAGATGCAATGGACCTGCAAAGCAGTTGCAGCATTTTGTATTTTGATTTCAGATTCTCGGTATCTGCAGCATTTTGCTTTCACGGTGTCCGTCAGGAATTTTAAAAATTGGCAATTCTACCAACAATATTGAAGCACCCTCGTGCTAACTGATTTACTTTCAAGAGGAGACACTTAAAAGTCCAAGTGACTTACCCAGCCTGTTTGGAGATCTTTGATTTTTGAGCCTTCTTCTCTCTCTCTCGTCCATCATCTTTTTTTCTTTTCTTAGTCTTTTCATTACCTTCTTTTAATTTTCGTTTCTATTAAAAACAAGAGGAACATCAGAACTAATCCAAAGCAAACCAAAGGAACTAAAACGAGTTTCAGGTAATTGACATATGTCTGAAATAATCTCCACAATACACAGTGATTTCAATCAGGTTTTAAACTGAGTATTACTGAGGTATAAAACAAATAGCTATTTTACATTACTCTTTGTGTCACTGACAAGTTCAGACTTCAGCAAGACTACAAAAAGTAGAAATATGTAGGCCGTTCAGCCCCTTCATCCTGCTTTGCCATTCAATTGGATCACACAGCTGGAGAGAAAAGGCTGACTCTGCTGGGACAGGTTTTTTGAACAGTCACTGGTTTGGAGATGTTCTTGTTTTAGTGGTTCAGTTGGAGGGAGGCTTGCTGAGAATAATGGAGTTGGAGGAAAGCCTGTTAAGAACAAGCTGGTTAGCTGATCTGCCTCATTTTCAAAAAAAAATTCTCTATTTCAGTTTGGAGTGAAACCTCTGGATTGATACAGCCTTACAATATTGCACTTCCTGACTAAGAAGAATTCAAAGACAACTGTACACAATTAGTGGTATGACCACATGCCAGAACATTATAATAATAAACTCAAACATCCTATGCTCTATCCCTTTGCCTTGTCGGAAAAACCTATCGGCTAAAGTTGCCAAACTCAGCAGGGAATTTTATTTTCTCCCTTTTCCTGGAGAGTGTGTACACAAGTTTTTGGGATATTTATAGAGATGAGTGTTTCTACTTCATTATTTCTCATTGTATGTTAATCAATTAGAGCACTATTATTGAATTAGAATTTATAATATACGCATAATTCTGTTTATTAAAGAATCTGTTTTCTCTGACACCTGATATAGGTAAGGTATACGATTAATTACCTTGATAACTGGAAATGGTTTTATTTTGTTGTGACCCATGGAATTGCAGAACAAGAGTCATGAAACCCTCCTCTAGCCACATATGATAGTTTGCACTTAATGACAAAAGTCGTCCTAAGGCGCTGAAATATTAGAGAAAAACATAACAGATGTGACAGTGAACAATCACTTTTTTGCTCACCTTTGGAGACTTTGTCTTTTTCTTGTCTTTTACAAAATCTTCATCCCCGTCTGATTCAGATGCTTGACGGAATTGCAACGTTCCACTGTTGATGTAAAAGCCACCCAGCTTGGTAGTTAAGGAAGCTGGAACAAGTTCATCATACTAGAACACCACAAAGGAAGGAGGATATTAGGAAGGATCATTACTGACAAGATACAATATTGGATAAGTATGTGAATGGTCAGTTTCATAGGAAAAATCTTCAGTGCTTTGATGAGACAGACCAAAAAAGAATTACTTCTTCAACATTATTTCTTATTGCTAATGTTACTTGCTGCATATCATGTGGTATGCAGTGTGCCATAATCTGCAATATTAATGAAATCACACAGCTTGACAATCACCCTTAAATGCACAGAAATTATGGAATTCAAAACCGCTCCGCAGTAAACAAAATACTTCCAGCCAATTGTTTTAGAATATCGCTGACAGACATTTTTGGTAGACATCTATTTACATGATTTACTTTGTAGAATTTTGACTTCTGTTATTTTAAGACATTTTCATTTCTCTATCGACATTTTGTTCCTGAAGTATATACTCTAATGGAAATCACTGCATTGTGACCAAAAGGCAGCAAGAGTCTGAGAGAGAGGGAAATTTGTTTTATAGAAAAGCACAAAAATAATTCTCACTTTGTAATATACTTGTAATATCAAAGTGGTTGTCAAAAAATAAAGTAGCACTTTCAATCAGGTGCATCGTAGCATTTTTGGTATGACTAGAGGAGTTGCTAAAATATTTTAGCCTGCTCCCTATTTTATTTCAGTAATGGAAAAAATCTCCTTCCTGGCAAGAAAAATTAAATGTTTAATTCCTGCCCAAAAGAGATCAGATTTAATTTTCTAAGTAGATATACCCATTTTAAACTGAATGTGATGCCAAATAACAAATGATTTTGACATTTAGCACCAAGCAGACATTGCTCGATACTTTACAATTAATGTGACAATCATTCAGACTGATATACAGAGACAAAGATACTAATTGCTGTTGTTTTAAGCAATGCTAACATTTCATCTGGAGAATTCGCACAATACTGGATTTTCAAATTCAGCTACAGTAGATAACAGATTAAGTACCATTTCAGTTAATTTTGAAGTAAATTGGTTGAAAAGCTAATCAGTTCAAATACAAACATTGCCCATGATTTGTTCAATGAGTGACAGCTTTTGGTGAATTTAACAGAGAGGCATTTAAATATGGTTAATAATTTTGAATGGGTCTATCAGCCTATGTTTTCAAATCTGAGTGTATCTGGCCCATGAGATAAATGGAAATAAAGAATCATGCTACTTTCTATTAATCAGAGGATAGCCAATTATAACAAATTATTTCAAAATTTGTAATGCTCCGGCTTGCCATTTGCTTTTCTTGGCACTTAAAAGTCATACTTGAATGAAGTATTAAATACAGAGGATGCCAGGATTACTCACAGGTCAGCATCTGGTTGGAAGTTTGCACGCTGAGCCAGCAGGGTTGTTTTCAGACGTTTCATCACAATGCTAGGTAACATCATGAGTCAGCCTCTAGTGAAGCGCTGGTGTTCTGTCCCGCTTTCTATTTGTGTGTCTTGGTCTCGTAAGGTGTGTGATATCATTTCCGGTTCTTTTTCTCAGAGTTGGTAAGTGGGGTCTGTGTTTATCGGGTACCCATTCTTCTTGAATACGCTGTAGAGCTTTCTACAGGAAAGCAACACAGACCAGATACTTAACTATAGAAGCAATCATCCCAACATCCACAAATGGGGCTGCATCAGGACATTATTCAAATGGGCTACAACACACTGCAGCACCCAGGAACTACAAGCAGCAGAAGAAAAATACCTCAACAGCGTATTCAAGAAGAACGGGTGCCCGATAAACACAGTCCATCGATTATTAAACAATAAATCCAAATAAGCTACATAAGAATCCTATTCATGGACTATAGTTCAGTCTTCAACACTTAGCCCCTTGAGACTGATTACTAAACTTAGTGATTTCGGACTAAGCCTCACTCTCTGCAACTGGATCCTCAGTTTCCTGACCCTGAGGCCACAATCAGTGAAGACTGGGGACAATGTTTCATCCTCACTAACACAACACTGGAGCCCTCCAGGTGTTCTCATTGGTGACACAGTTGTAGGTATACAAACACCAGACTAATGCCATTTACAGATTCGCTAATGACACCACCATAGTCTGTCAAGTCTCGGATCGCGACGCAACAGACTACAGATGGGAGGTGAAAGACCTGGTAAAGTGGTGCAGTGACAACAAACTGGCTCTCAGTGCCGGCAAAACCAAGGAACTCATTGACTTTCGATGGGATGTTACTCATGTGCCTGTACACTTTAACAGCACAGGTAGAATGAGTGGAGTGTGTCAAGCTCCTGGGAGTGGTCATTCACAACAAGCTTTCTTGGACCATTCATGTGGATGCACAGTTAAAAAGGCCTAACAACGTCTCTTCTTCCCCAGGCAGCTGAGGAAATTTGGCATGATGGGGAGTACCCTTGCCAACTTTTATAGGTGCGCCATCGAAAGCATTCTGTCTGGATGTATCACTACCTGGTATGGCAACGCTATCATTCAAGATCGGAGACTGTTACAGAGAGTGGTGAACTCAGCCCAGACAATCACAAAGGCCAACCTCCCATCTATAGACTCCATCTACCAGCTCTTCTGTAGAGGACAGACCACCAGCATTCTCAAAGATCCATCCCAACCTGGCAATGTTTTTCTACAATCACTGCCATCAGGGAGAAGGTACAGAAGCCTAACACGGACCAGCCAGTTTCAAAACAGTTTCTACCCTATTAGAATACTGAATGGACTCTCAAACATTTAGCATTCGCCTGTACCAGTGTTTTTGTTTTTGCTGCTGTTTACCTATATTTTTTATATCTATGTTACTTAATTACGTGATCTGCCTGTATTGCTCGCAAGACAACGCTTTGGTACACGTGACAATAAATTCAATTCAATTCAAAGTAGACACAACATGCCCAGAAACTCTAGCCACACTACCATACAAAGACATCAAGATCACTACCAGACGATTCCGACCCCTTGGCATCACAGTAGTCCACAAACCTACCAACACACTTAAATAGTTACTGATGAACCTAAAAGGACCTTATACCAACAACCAGCAAAATAAATGTCATTTACAAAATACCATGCAAGGACTGTAACAAACACTACATTGAACAGACAAGCGGAAAACTAGCCGCCAGGATATAGGAACACCAACTAGCCACAAAAAGACATGACCCACTATTACTAGTATCCCAAGTCGAAGAATGACACCACTTTGAGACAACACATCCATCAGAGGACAGGCTAAAAACAGAGACGCGCACAGGAATTCTTAGAGGCCTGGCATTCAAACTGGAACTCCATGAAGAAACACATCGATTTGGACCCCGTTTACCAACCTCTCAAACAGAACCGGAAATGATATCACCCACCAAAACAAACCAAGACACGCAAATAGAAAGCAGGACAGAACGGCAGTGCTTCACTGGAGGCTCAATGATGTTACCTAGCATGGTGACGAAACATCTGAGAACAAACCTACCAGCTCAACGAGCAAGCTTACAACCTGAACCTCAATCTGAGCTACAAATATTTTCAAAAACCGCAGGTCAGCATCTGTGCAGAAAAACATTTCAGGTGAGTTTTATTTACTTCATTTGAAAGAACACAAGCAATCAATGAAATGACCTTAAATGGCAAGGTTTTAAACTTAGCTGATATGCAATGAAACTTTGATGGGCAATTAGCTAGATCATTAAAAGTGGGTTGCATCAAAAGTGCACAACGACATTAAAAAAGGGCATTGGAATTGTAGATGCAATATTATATTTGGAAAAACTTCAGCTGGAATTTTGTCCTCTTCTCCATTAGAGAGGTTAAAAAAAAGAGACCAGCAGAAAAGCTGCAGGATGGATACTTCGGAATGTTCAGGGTTGAACAGCTTCAATTTTGAAAAGAGACTGAACAAGTTAGAAATCTGTTTTCTAGAACTGTTAAGGAGTTAAGGAGTAACCTGGTAGAGATTTCCAAGATCATGAATGGTCATGTTAAGGTTACAACCTTTCATACAGTCATATTGATACGGTTGCACTAAGGAATAGAAGCAATAAAATACAAATTTCAAAATGAGAATTGAAGTTAGTCTTGAAAAACTATTTACATAAAAGATAATTAGAATGTGGAATTGTCTGCCAAAACTAAAAAGGAAATTAGAAAGAGGATTAATACAGTATGGATACCGAGCAAAATATAGGAGTTAGCCAAGTGGCTTATAGGAAAGAAAGCTCAAAGGACGTTATCATAATGTTCTCGTGTTTCTGTATACTTTCCGTCCCTATTTAGCCAAGGGAACCATATATGACTGAATGATATTTTTGAAGACATTTTTCATTACCCCACCCTAACATTGTCCTGGATCTCTACACTTTATATAGTCATAGAGATGTACAGCACAGAATCAGACCATTCGGTCCAACTCGTCCATACCAACCAGATATCCCAACCCAATCTAGTCCCACCTGCCAGCACTCGGCCCATATCCCTCCAAAGCCTTCCTAATCATATACCCATCCAGATGCCTTTTAAATGCTGCCACTGTACCAGCCTCCACGACTTCCTCTGGCAGCTCATTCCATACACGCACCATCCTCTGCGTGAAAAGGTTGCCCCCTTGGGTCTCTTTTATATCTTTCCCCTTTCACCCTAAAACTATGCCCTCTAGTTCTCGACTCCCCCACCCCAGAGAAAAGACTTTGCCTATTTACCCTATCCATGTTTCTCATGATTTTATAAACCTCTACAAGGTCACCCCTCAGTCTCCGACGCTCCAGGGAAAACTGCCCCAGCCTGTTCAGCCTCTCCCAGTAGCTCAAACCCTCCAACCTTTTCTCAACCCTGTCAAGTTTCACATCTTTCCGATAGGAAGGAGACCAGAGTTGCATGCAATATTCCAACAGTGGCCTAACCAATGTCCTGTACAGCCGCAACATGACCTCCCAACTCCTGTACTCAATACTCTGACCAATAAAGGAAAGCATGCCAAACGCCTTCTTCACTATCCTATCTACCTGTGACTCCACTTTCAAGGAGCTATGAACCTGCACTCCAAGGTCTCTTTGTTCAGCAACACTCCCAAGGACCTTGCCATTAAGTGTACAAGTCCTGCTTTCCCAAAATGCAGCACCTCGAATTTATATAAATTAAACTTCATCTGCAACTCCTCAGCCCATTGGCCCATTTGATCAAGATCCCGCTGTAATCTGAGATAACCTTCTTTGCTGTCCACTACACCTTCAATTTTTGGTGTCAACTGCAAACTTACTGACGATACTGCTTGTGCTCACATCCAAATCGTTTATGTAAATGATGAAAAGTTATGGAGCCAGCACCGATCTTGTGGCACTCCACTGGTCACAGGCCTCCAGTCTGAAAAACAACCCTTCACCACCATCCTCTGTCTTCTACCTTTGAGCCAGTTCTGTATCCAAATGGCTAGTTCTCCCTGTATTCCATGAGATCTAATCTTGCCAACCAGTCTCCCTTGAGGAACCTTGTCGAATGCCTTACTCAAGTCTATATAGATTCTGCCACTGTTCTGCCCTCATCAATCCTCTTCGTTACTTCTTCAAAAAACTCAGTCAAGTTTGTGAGAAATGATTTCCCACGCACAAAGCCATGTTGATTATCCCTAATCAGTCCTTGCCTTTCCAAATACATGTACATCCTGTCCCTCAGGATTCCCTCCAACAACTTGCCCACCACCAACGTTAGGCTCACTGGTCTACAGTTCCCTGGCGTGTCCTTATCACCTTTCTTAAACAGTGACACCACGTTAGCCAACCTCCAGTCTTCTGGCACCTCACCTGTGACTATCGATTAAAGAAATATCTCAGGAAGAGGCCTTGCAGTCACTTCCCTAGCTTCCCAGTGTTCAAGGTACACCTGATCAGATCTTGGGGACTTATCCACTTGTATGCACTTCAAGACATACATTTTCCAAGATGTCACCATCGGTTCCCCTACATTCTATACCTTCCATCTTCTTTTCCACAGTAAATACTCATGCAAAATACTTATTTAGTATCTGCCCCATCTTCTGTGGCTCCACACAGAGGCAGCCTTGCTCATCTTTGAGGGGCCCTATTCTGTGAGAAAGTGAAGACTGCAGATGCTGGAGATCAGACCTGAAAATGTGTTGCTGGAAAAGCGCAGCAGGTCAGGCAGCATCCAAGGAGCAGGAGAATCGACGTTTCGGGCATGCCTATTAAGCTTTGCACCTTCTCTCGTAGGTACATCCACATACCGAATCAGAAAATCTTCTTGTACATACTTAAGAAATTCCTCTCCATCTAAACCCTTAACACTATGGCAGTCCCAGTCTATGTTTGGAAAGTTAAAATCCCCTACCATAACCACCCTATTATTCTTAGAGATAGCTGAGATCTCCTTACAAGTTTGTTTCTCAATTTCCCTCTGACTATTAGGGGGTCTATAATACAATCCCAATAAGGTGATCATCCCTTTCTTATTTCTCAGTTCCACCCAAATAGTTTCCCTGGATGTATTTCCGGGAATATCCTCCCTCAGCACAGCTGTAATGCTATCCCTTATCAAAAATGCCACTCCCCCTCCTCTCTTGCCTCCCTTTCTGTCCTTCCTGTAGCACTTGTATCCTGGAGCATTAAGCTGCCAGTCCTGCCCATCCCTGAGCCATGTTTCTGTAATTGCTATGATATCCCAGTCCCATGTTCCTAACCATGCCCTGAGTTCATCTGCCTTCCCAGTTAAGCCCCTTGCATTGAAATAAATGCAGTTTAATTTAGTAGTCCTACCTTGTTCTCTGCTTTAGACCGCCCTGCCCAGCCAGATTGCCTCACCTTCGCTCTCAACAGTACCAGTCTCAGATCAAAATCTTTTCTTACTATCTCCTGGGTTCCACCCCCCCATCTTACGAGGTTAAATCCTCCCAAGCAGCTGTAGCGAACCTCCCTGTCAGTATATTAGTCCCCTTCCAATTTAGGTGCAATCTGTCCTTCTTGTACAGGTCTCTTCCCAGAAGAGATTCCAATGATCCAAAAATGTGAATCCTTCTCCCATACACCAGCTCCTCAGCCATGCGTTCATCTGCTCTATCGTCCTATTCCTGCCCTCACTAGCTCGTAGCAGCGGGAGTAATCCAGACATTACTACTCGAGGACCACCTTTTTAAATTTCTGTCTAACCCTCCTGTAATCTCCCTTCAGAACCTCAACCTTTTCCCTTCCTATGTCGTTGGTTCCAATGTGAACAATGACCTCCTGCTGGCCCCTCTACCCAGTAAGAACATCCTGCACCCTCTCCGACATCCTTGATCCTGGCACCAGGGAAGCAACACACCATTCTGATTTTTCGATGTTCGCCACAGAACGTCTGTCTGTACCTCGGACTAGAGAATCCCCTAACACAACTGATTGCTTGGAACCCGACGTACCCCTCATTACATTAGAGCCAGTCTCAATACCAGAAACTTGGCTGTTTGTGCTACGTTCCCCTGAGAATCCATCACCCCCTACATTTTCCAAAACAGCATACTTGTTTGAAATGCAGATAGCCACAAAAGACTCCTGCACTACCTGCCTGCCTCTCTTATCTTTCCCGGAGTTAACCCATCTACGTGACTGTATCTGAGACTTTTCCCCCCTTCCTATAACGGTCACCCCCTTGCTCTTTTTAACTCATTGCCTCTAACTGCCTCTCCAACCGATCTTAACCAACAGCATTTATTGCAGATATAATCCTCAGGAATCTGTAAACTCTCCCTTAACTTCCACATCCAACAAGAGCATATCACTCTACTGAGTGATTTTTGCTTCTTTCAATCTAGACAGCCAGAAAATAGCACTGCCTTATTCTCCTAGAAAACACTCCTCCAGGTTAAATTAATACTTCTGGCTTAAATCAAGAGACATAGCTCAATAAAACATAATCAAGGAAGAACCCACTCTACTCACTACTGCAAACTTATTTTAAGGCCATGCTTAAAACATCCACTTATCTGTTTCAGTTCTGTGACCTCTCCCAAACAGGTCTGTCCAAGAACAGTTCGAATTTCACTGTTTTTTAATTTTCCCAGACGCACTCCGATGTCCACTGCTACATGAATTCAACAGCAAAGGCAGTAACTGCCAACGCTGTCAGTTAGCAATGTGGGTTTCTTTCTCTCTCTCTCTCCTGCACTGACCTCACCACGTGCATTTCCTTTGTCTGTTCTTTCCCCTTTTAAAAAGTGCTGTTTTTTTTCAACACTCTTTCTTCCTCCAAAGTTCCAAAGCAATGCAACAGCATATAAGAGAGTAATTGCTGCTCCTGGAATTTGAGGAAATCACCTCCAACACAAGACACCCCAAAAAAAAACGAGCAGCTGTTACAGCCAGAAACTTTTCCTGTCCACCATCTTGGATTACCCAGAATGCTTACTTCTTTAAAAACTGGTTTCTTGAGCTACCCTCAAGACTTCGAGCCAGAAACCAGCATTTTGATCCCTCTACTTCACTGATGGATAACACAACGTCTTTTTTCAGTGAGAGTTTCGTCTTCCAATTCAGGAATAACTTATTTACTGCTTCTTCCACTCTAGAATCTATCACCTTACTCCAAATGCCTCTTGTTCCAGCAAGGACATTGGTTGCAGACCCAAGTAGAACTAACACCTTTGATCAATTGGTGCTATTCATTTGGGGTTATGAGTGGAGGTCTGTTAATTACAAGGCCCAAAACCTCTGCACTTTCAGTGGTAGATAGTGGGTCATATGAACATGGCAATACTTACTAACAAAGAGCTTGTTTTTTTTTGAAAATGCACATTAAGCACCTGTACAAGTGATCATGTAAACAAACCAATGAAGAAGCAATTAATTACATGCACTCAGAACATAACAGATTTGGCGAAAGATAGATGATGCATAGTTATCAAAAAAGGAAAAGCTTGGTGTTGACCTCGTTCTTAGACATCAATAAGACAATTCTGAAGTCACATTGTAATTGCATCCTTACTACTAGTCTTACGTAGAAAATTGCGAGTGAAGTTTGGAATACTTTGCTTTCTACATAAAACAATTTCCAAGCAGGTGGAAACAATGTTTTTCCAACTGGACACAAAAAGCAGCCAGTGCAACATGTTGCAAGTTACCAAGTCTTTGCAGTCTTCCAGTTATAGAAATATTTCTGCAATTCAAGTTCCCACAACTGAAACATCTTGGTAAGGAATGCGATTTGTCAACTAAAGACTTTCGAGTTACTATCAAAAGGCAATTTTGATTCTTGTTGATTGGATTTAAGTGGCTGCTGAACAAATTTCCTTTACAGTAAAAGCTGCCAGAGAGGACAAGTGAAATGTTAGTGCTTCTTCCCCACCCCCACCAAAAGTTGTAAGCTCAAGATGGTGGCACTTGGACGACAGGTAGTATTCGGGCTGAGTTCATCCGCTCCAGGCTGACTGCATTCTTTCTCTCTCTCTCCCCTTTTTGCGTCATCTTTTTCATTTTCTTCTCTTCATCATCCTCCAGGGAGGCTGGAGTGGGGTCAGCAGTGACTTCTGGCTCATAGGCCTGATGTGTGGACTCTTGTAATGGCGGTAGGGGGTCAGCTGCAGCAATGACAGAATGGGAACTCCTGGCTCAGTGGGCCTGATGCATGGACCCCTGGAATGGGGGTGGAGCAGGGATGGCAGAACGGGGACTTCTGGTTGTGGTTGGCCCAGAACATGGACTCTTTCGGTGGTAGTGAGTCAACGACTGCAATGGTGATGGCGCCTGGAGCGGGGGGTTCCTGGCTGCAGTAGGCCCATAGCAGGAACCTTGCAGAAATGCTGCAGCAGTATTTGGAACCCCGGCCGATTAAGATTAACTCTGATTAAGTACTTTCTTTTTATTCTTTTATACCTCAAAATGACACCGGATTGTGGTGACAGAACACTTTTCATTGTATCGCCCCTGATATATGTGACAATATATCATTCATTCCTCATTTTACTACCTCAGACGTTTTTCTATTTGAACACAATCAGTGAAATGAATTGCAAAGAACAAGAAGAAAATCTAGATGCAGCGTGTAAGGATAAGAAATCTTGAATTGCAGGTAAGGGAAGCTTGCCTGAAATGTCTTCTCTGCTATTTAGGGTACTTTAATGAGCTGTGAACTAGGATTAAATAGTTATTCTTGTCCAAAATAAATTAAGTACTTCAGCTATTATTTGAGAACACTGAGAATGACGTTAATAAAAATTGTTAATTGTTGTTGGTTTTGGATCATAAACAACTGCTCATTTTAATCAGGTATTTTTGAAGTGGAGACTATACTCACAAAAGAATACCACATCTAAGCTTTCTCTGCAAGATGCGAGAAAAGGATAAACAGTTATTCCTGTCCAAAATAAGTCAAACATCGAAGGTTTTATTTGGGAAAATTTATAGTGGCATTCCATTCAACAAAATTAATATATATTTTAATCTTCATTTTCTTCCACATGTGCAACTTCAATTCAACTGGATTCATCAAACTATAGAAAAAGCCCGAGACCATATAATCAGCAGAAATTATTTTCCCTCTCATGTCACTCAACATATATCAAACTGAAAAAGCCCAATTAGTTTTACTGCAAGAATGTTAAAATGTCTGATATAGATACAGAAACCTGATGACACAGACAGAAAACATTTCCCAAACTCGTTGTTGCTCAACATATTTCATTCTAATGTTACACACAAAATTTTCAATGACAACATCACAATATCATGCAGATTCTGAACAAGAACCAGAGTCTGGTACACATTATTAAAGCTTTAACAGAGCAAAATAAAAGGATGACATGTACAGAGTTCTTCTTTATTGAAGAATAGAAAAGGGCTGAAATTGCATTTATTGCCCAAGGAAATCAAAGGAAGGAGGGAGAAAGTAAAAAGAAAGAATTTGCATCCCTCCAGTGTTTCTCAATTCCTTAGGACATCTTGAAACACTTCACAGCAAATGAAATAACTTTAAAGAGTTATCACTGTTGCTTATAGACGGTGCTTGTTAATTCAATTTACTTACAGCTTCAGAGTTATCTATAAATGGATCGGTTTCATCATATCCATAACCCATGTCGATCAGATCTTGGATACGATCCTTCCTTCGCTTCTTTGGGCCCTAAAACGTAAAAGCTATACATGAACAAACATCATTAATTGTACTGGTGCTACTTATTCAATCAACCAGTCTCCTATTCCACTTCCATGCAGCTAAAGTAAGCCATCCTTTCCCCACGGATTCTCTGCTGCAACAACTTCAATCTCTTCATTCATGAGATGAAGTGAGTATTTGGCATAATTGTAGCATTAACAGTTGAGTCAAAATACAGAGTTTGAATCATGCTATTGTCTCAATGTGAAGACCAGAGACTCTGGCTTAAAATTATGGACAGACTTCCAACAGGAGATTTATGTTTGAGTGTTGGTGCCTGCTTTAACCCATCTGTTGAATGTTAGGTTAAGATTGGAGCAACAGTGGCAAGCCCTGCAGTCTCTCAGTGCCTGGGACCCGCATTCAATTCCACCCTTAGGCAACAATCTGTGTGGAGTTTGCTCATTCTCCCAGTGTCCGCGTGGGTTTCCTTTGGTTCTCCGCTTTCTTCCCATCATCCAAAGATGTGCATGTTCGGTGGACTGGCCATGCCAAATTGCCCATGGTGTCTAGGGATGTGCAGACCAGGCGCATTGGCCATGGGAAATGCGGGGTTACAGGGACAGGCTGTGGGGTGGGTCTGGATAGGATGCTCTTTGGAGGGTCACTGTGGACACGATAGGCCAAATGGCC
This sequence comes from Chiloscyllium plagiosum, assembly GCF_037043375.1. NCBI lineage: Eukaryota > Metazoa > Chordata > Chondrichthyes > Orectolobiformes > Hemiscylliidae > Chiloscyllium > Chiloscyllium plagiosum. The sequence goes on along the minus strand of NW_028270158.1, from coordinate 10,798,728 downwards.
TGTTTCTACACTGTAGGGATTCTATAGCTCAAATAATTCCTCTTGTATTAGATGAACTGCCACTTTATCTCATACAATATGGCCATGGTCATGGAAGGAGCATTCACACCAGTCTCTGACTCCTTTTTCTATTACATAGTATTCTCCAAGCAAAGAATTTGAAGATATGAAAACCATCAGAAACATAATTCAATAAACATTATTCAGTCAGAAAGCCCTGCAAGGTGACACTTAAATCTGAAAACAGAACTACCTCCAGCAACACTTGTCTAAACATTGATTTCTGCTCCAATTAAAATTCAACCCTGGTCACGCAGCATTTATTTGAAAGTTGTACTGTAATCTCAAACATTGCTTCTTTAATAGTAAGTACTGATGTGAGACTTGCTTACATCTTTTGCTTGGCTAATTAAAAAGATGTGGTGTTTTTCTGTCACCAATAGCACTGCTGTGACACTTGCAGCGCATACCAACTAAAGGCAACTGGCACAAATTTATATTTCAAATAATTATGACTATAAGCACTGAACTCTTTGGGAGATTAACACAATGGACAGCTGGTGCATGTTCCAAAAGAATATCTGCACTTTTAGTGCAGTCATGTGCTACTTGAATTTAGAGCAGAGCAGATCGAAATATGAATACATTGTAATTTGCAAGAAACATAAGTAGCTGTTTCAGTGTATTGGTAGGTTTGTGGGCTACTATGATACCAAGGGGTTGGAGTAGTCTGGCAGTCATCTTAGAGATGTCTTTGATGTCACCTTTGTCATCACAAAACCTAACAAATTAGAGGAAATCTATAACAGCATCAACAACATCCTTATTGGCATAAATTTCACAAACGAGAACGCCAACAGATTCTCTTCCGAGATGTCACAGTGGAACAAACAGTTAATGTAGAACCGCAGACCAGCGTCTGCAGGAAAGCAACACATACAGACCAGACACTTAACTACAGAAGCAATCACCCCAACACCTGCAAATGGAGCTGCATCAGGACATCATTTAAATGGGCCACAACACACAGCAGCCCCTAGGAACTACAAGCAGAAGAAAAAAACCTATACGGCGTATTCAAGAACAGTTACCCGATAAACAGTCTGCCGATTCTTAAACAACAAACCCAAACAAGTAGACAACACACAAACTCTAGCCACACTGTCCATACATCAGACATCTCGGAGGTGACCACCAGACTACTCTGACTCTTTGGCATCATGGTAGCCCACAAACCTACTAACACACAAACAGCTACCGATGACCCTAAAATGGACAGTGTTCCAACAATCAGCAAAACGACGTCATTTACAAAATACCATGCAAGGACTGTAACAAACACTATCTCGGACAGACAGGCAGAAAACTAGTCACCAGGATAGATGAACAACAACTAGCCAAAGGACCTGACCCACTATCACTAGTATCTTTTAATACACTTTGACACCACTTTGACTGGGACAATACATCCATCAGGTTAAACAGAGAATTCCTAGCATTCAAATTGGAGCTCCATCAAGAAACAGATTTGGACCCCATTTACCAACCTTTGAGAAAAAGATATGACATCACCCACCGTAAGAGACCAAGACACAAACAAAGTGGGACAGAACACTAGTGCTTCACCAGAGGCTCACTGATGTTACCCAGCATGGTGACAAAACGTCTGAAAACAAACTTGCCAGCTCAGCTAGCAAACTTACAAGCTGAATTGTATCAATTATATTGCAGGTAGGAGGGAAGGCAAGTTAATAAGCTGTTGACAGGAAATATGAACATGTGCACTGTGTGGTCTTGAAGGTTTCACAACAATTTCAAAAATAATCCATTTCTAATGAACCATAAATATTCATTCAAATTGTGTCCTATTAATCTATCTTAGTCATGATCTCCAACCATGAAATTTACCAATCTACATGTTTCAAATGTGTCGAATGAAGGGAAGATACCCAGAAAGTAACTTATAATCTGATGAATGTTCACTTTTGATCTTAAATCGGAATATCTGCTTCTGCTAAGATGCTGTTGGAGCGAACAGACTCGGAATTAAATTTTCAGTTAGCAACATGGCCAATACTAAACACTTTGAAACAGGTTTACTTATGCAGCATTGCTGAATTAATCCTTGTTGCTTTTTAAATAGTTTTGTTTCTGAAAGCTTAGAGCAATCAAAATTCAAATGAAATAGCCTGGATAGAAGTCAGCTTACAAAATAGTAGGACAGCAAAACAACTTTATCAAATAGATCAGACTTAATAGAGAACGTAGGTATTAAAGCTGTAAGCTTCCTTAATGAAGAAAAACTATACAGGACTCACATATTTCTCTTCAAACTTTTTAGCCAAAGCCTCAATTTCTTCTTCTCTTTTGTCATCAGTAAAAGGAGCATCAAAATGTTTACTTGCATCTTTCTAAATTAAAAAAAAAATGACATTAGCATCATATAATATATAAAACACAGAATGTGAGTATTTCTGGCTAATCCAGCATGTATTGTCCATCCTAAATTGCAGAGAGCAGTTAATAGTCAACCACATTTGCTCTAGGCCTGGAGTCACACATAGCCAGACCAGGTAAGAATAGCTAGTTTCCTTCCCAAAAAGACAAGTGAACCACATGGTTTGCAACAATCAACAGAGGGTATATGGCCACTATTGGGTTAGCTTATTACTGAATTCAATATCTACCACACTGGGATTAAAACCTATACTTCCAGAACCTGAGACTCCGGAATTTTAGCATTATTATTAGCCCTCAGACATCGCCCACCTCAGATTTGTTGAGGTGGGAAAACTCAACCTTTTAGTAGTACTTGGTTGAAAACTTGCAATACCAGGACATTGAAGGCCAAGGGCCTAATGAGAGAATGGGACTAGTGCAGTTAGTTGTATTTTTTGGCAGTGATGGGCCAAAGAATCTCTTTCGTACCGTACAATTCTATGAAAACAAAAAAAAAATTGGGAAGAGCTTTGCGATTTCTGCTCCTCTCAGACTCCCACAGCCTTCACCTTACGAACCACGGAAGAGGATGCCCAATACTGGCTTAGAACCAACATTAAGAGCTGCATGTGGTTGTTGGTCATTGTAGGACCTCACTAGCCAATAACAGTGAAGTTCAACAACATAATCATGCTAGCTAAAAATGTGTTGCTGGAACAGCGCAGCAGGTCAGGCAGCATCCAGGGAACAGGAGAATCGACGTTTCGGGCATAAGCCCTTCTTCAGGAATTCCTGAAGAAGGGCTTATGCCCGAAACGTCGATTCTCCTGTTCCCTGGATGCTGCCTGACCTGCTGCGCTGTTCCAGCAACACATTTTCAGCTCTGATCTCCAGCATCTGCAGACCTCACTTTCTCCCCAACATAATCATGCTACTCATACTAGTTGACTGCATAAACTCCTTCTAAAGACTGAAGCACTTTATGCATTAGTGCACTGTGTACATGGCAAAAGTGAGGACTGCAGATGCTGGAAACCAGAGTTTAGATCAGTGGTGCTGAAACTGTGTACATATCCTAGTCCACACACTGCGGTGTTTTAAATTTCAAAACAATATGGAGCATGAAAAGATTTTAAACTGGGATAATCAGATTGCTAACCACAAAACCCACCTACCCAGAATGCTACATAAATGGCAATAGATTGCACCCAAGCTGTCACACAGAAAATGAAACAATGGGCAAAATGTTCTCTTTAGAGTTAAAGTATTTTGTCAAGAGAGGTACATTGTCCACAACAGCTTGAAGCAACCTTTCTCTCAAAATCTTCCACTCTTCACCTCATTAATTATCCAACTGGGCTCTTGGGTGGGTTCCTGAGGGAACAGTGCTGGAGAGGTAGAAACACTTGGTACTTTTCCACTTTCATGCCTCAGCTACCATCATTAAAGCCTAACTTTCTGCCACTTCAGATGCTGCAAGCCAGGAACATGACTGTGGCTTAAGCCTCAACATTCAGAATATGCCCTGGAGGAAAGAAAAACTTGCTCCTCTTTGCGAACAGGTACCGGAGGTTTTAGTGTATTGGGCATATTGTTTCCAGCTGAACTCAAGAGGAGACCATGCCACTGGACCAAGCTAGCCAGGATACTATCTGCAGCCCGGATCAGTGCTGATGTCCCAGGTGATAAGAAATGCATATTAGTACAAGAAGGTGATCATGATCAATGATCTATCGCGTATGCAAGGCTAAGTGCCAAAACCTTCTCTTCACTAACTTTCACTCTCCGGGACAGCACTCACATCAACTCTCCCGCTGAACATGCATCTCAACAAGACTGATCGATAATAGCTCTTTATATTGGATGTACACACTGCTTTCAACCACTTCACCAATAACAAATCCTTCCTATCCTCCATGCTTTCTTTGGGCTCAATAGTGACATCTCAGTTCCTGTCCTGTTCATGCACCACCACCAACTACTCTTCCGTTCAACCTATCGTACTAAAATCCTCACTTTGACTCACTGCAAGAAAACTTGGCCCATCCCACAGATAGCTTCCATAGCAACTTACTGTTTGTGCTACAAGATAAAGCAAGAGGAACAGGATTAGGCCATTCGGATCGACAAGCCGACTGTGCCATTCAACTGGATCATGGTTGATCCAACAATTCCTCATGTCCACATTCTCGCCTTTCCTTCATAACACTTAATTCCCCTAATGATCAATCTTTATCTCAGTCTTAAATATACATAAGGACTTCGCCCCCATGGCGGATTTTGGCAAGGAGTTCCAAAGTTATGTCATATCTCACTGTCAGTGCCCTCAAGAGATATGCTGAGTGTATCATTGTACAGGTAATCCCTGGTTTGCAACTGGGTTGGTGTTCTGGAGTTCATATGCAAGTCAGAATACAATGCAAGTCAATATAAAATAACAAATTGTAAGTTCAGGAAATGTTCATAAAATAGATCTTTAAAATTATACCCCTGTATGGATTGCATTCCTTAAGTACAAGTGTTCTTAACACAGATGTTGGTAAATTGGGCAGCCCCATATCATCAGATACAAGACCATCGAACATTCAAAGTAACAGTTAAATGCTCACTTGTTTGAGACGATCATTGTCTGACACGTGACCCAAATGCTACTTGCCTTGGCACAGCACGGTGCAAACAGTGACTTTTCACTCCCTGTCTCAGATTACTTGCTCAATACTCCCTATCACAAACTGCTAATCTCTCCACTTGCACTATAAAGTAATACAAGTCACAGCAGCTGGAAACGGGAATATAGGAACAAGAGTAGGCCATTCAGCCCCTCCAGCCTGAAACTGAGCACTACAGACCGTGTCCAGAAAGCAATGCAAACCACAAAGAAGCTGACAGTCCATAACAGTGCTGAAATCAGCAAGAATGCTCCAAGGATGCTATGTGGAGCTTGCAGAGGCTAGCATCCTTCAAATAAGTGGTAAAGGGAGGGAGCACTAAAAACAAGATGCGTCAGGTTTCAATGAATGGTATGCATGAACGACATTAACTCAGTGACCTTGTCTAAGTTACAGGTGTCCCCAAGCTCCAAAGTAAAGTTCTGAAGGGTTTGAAGTGGTGTCTAAGTTGACCTGAGAGCAGGCACGAAGATGTGGTGAAGCTAATGGTTTGCTAACATCAACTTGTGTGGATGAAGGGCTGAGGTGAATGATTGCCCTGGAGCATGCAGGGACAAGTATGCTCTGATTTACGTGAGGAATTTTCACCATCTAAAAGAGGAGAATTGAAAGTACAGTAATGTATGAATAAGAGGGGTCAGGCTAAGATGCAAATGTATGGAAATGATACAGTTGACATGCAATTGAGAGTTACTGAAATTACCACTCCCAACTTCAGGGGAAAAAAAGAATTTGGATCAACACAGAGTATGACTTGCTCCATTTCTGCCAGATTTTCCACCAGTCTTCCTATTGTTCATGCCACACCAGGAAAAGGAAAAATTATCATTTCAGTTGACCAATCACTCTATGATAAGCTTCTATGGGCAATGGAAGGAGCACAGAAGTTAATTTATTTAGCTTAAGGCTCACGTTTTCACTCCCAATTTACATATTTTACTTAGAAGCCTGGCACTAAAACAACTTAGTTGAACACAATGTTTCCAGAGAAAATCAAGACAGTCTAGATGACTTGCAACTGATGTCCAATAGATATTTAGTCATCAAGAATCACAGGCTCCAAGACCCAATTTCAACCTTATCAAACAATTCTGCAAAAGGAGTATACAAAATAAACATGATCAGACATACAAGGATTTTCTATCAGTCAGCAGTGCTCTTACTTTCATGCTAAGGATAGTATTTCGCAACAGCAGCAGCACAGCCTGTAAAGTTTATCAATTTACAAATTATTTTAAAGTATACAACTGAACAGCCCTGTTAAAGAAAATGGACTTGGTGTACCAAATGCAGTCAGGCAATACTAGATTAAAAAGGTTATTGACTATCCGCACAAAAGGATTTTCATTGCATTCAATAGCTTCCTTCCAGAATTAGAGAAACCAGTTATAGCCACCTGCACTATGGGAGGCTGTGGTATAGTGCTAATGTCACTGGACTAGCAATTCAGAAACCTAGGGCAAATGCTCTGGGGACAGGGATTCAAATCTCACCATGGTAATTAGTGACATTTGAATTAAATAAAATTGGGACTAAAGAGCTGGTCAGATGTAACCACTTTATCGCAACACCCCATCTGATTCACTGATATCTTTTTGGGAAGGAAAGCTGCTGTCCTTTCCTGGTCTTGCCTACAATCAGCTATGTTGTTGACTCTTTACAGCTGTCTGGGCAATTTTGGAATGGCAACAAATGCTGACCTAGCCAGTGATGCCTACATGAATGAATGAAAAAATTACAGAAAATAACAGTTCTCTGCCTGGCAGCACGAGAAAATATTCTATCTATTCTCGTCATTGAGAAACATTGGCCAATGACATTCGAATAAATTTTTTTTAAAAAACACTGTATTCAAAAATACACTCTACTTGTGTCATGTTTAGAAGCTGAAAGAGGAAACATTTTGTTCTTCATAAATTGCTATAAACACACACAAGCTGGGAATGAAACAATGCTTCTTTAGTCCAGGATGGCATCTCAAATGCCAACAGCCAGATATATTCACAGTGTACATTTGCCAGTTCATTACTTACCAAATAAACCACCCAAACCAGGATTTCTTCCAAAATGCTTTTAAGGCTTTAATATTAAAGTCAGAAGACCAGTTCATCAGTTTGCTGCAAAAGCAACGGACTTTATGTATAACAAAACAAATTGCTAGAGAAACTCAGCAGGTCTGGTAGCATGCATGGGAAGAAAGCAGGATTAGCATTTCAAGTCGAGTGACTCTTCATTAGAGCTGTCATTCTTCATTTTATTTTTATGACTTGATATATACCTCTGAGTGAAAAGCAAGTGCAAAGTGGTTTTTAACGATGTATTACAGTCAACTGTGCTACTGCTAACAGCTGAGATCATACAAAAAAGGTCACTTAGCACTTGGAATAGCAGAGCAGGTTCAAATCACAGATTTGATTTAACCTCACCTCAGCATTCCTACAGAACCCTGATAATCTTTCATTTCCTTGGCAATCAAAAATCTATCTATTTTGACCTTAAAAATATTTAAAAGTTGTATATCCACCGTCTTGTGAAGGAATCCAAAGACACTCAACCCACAAAAAAAATTTTCCTCAACTCTGTCCTAAATAGGACCTCGAACTCAGCTCCGCCTTCCTAACCTGCAATCTTCTTCCTGACCTCTCTGCCCCCGCCCCACTCTGGCCTATCACCCTCACCTTGACCTCCTTCCACCTATCACATTTCCAACGCCCCTCCCCCAAGTTCCTCCTCCCTACCTTTTATCTTAGCCTGCTGGACACACTTGCCTCATTCCTGAAGAAGGGCTTATGCCCGAAATGTCGATTCTCCTGTTTCTTGGATGCTGCCTGACCTGCTGCGCTTTTCCAGCAACACATTTTCAGCCCTAAATAGGATCACCTTATTTTTAAACTATGACCCCCTAGTTCTCAATTCTTCCACAAAAGGAAAACATCATTCCCACATGTACATAGTCAAGTTCCCTCAGGATCCAATTTTGTTCAATTAGTACCTCTGCTACATTGGCTGATGGCTGGTTTGAGATGCAGAGTGGCACCAACATTGTGGGTTCAATTCCTACACCAGCTAAGGTTACCATGAAGGACACCTTTTCAATCTCTTGCCTTGCCTGAGGCATGGCGACACTCAGGTTAAAACAACACCAGTCTTCTTTTTAATGAAGGAGCAGCATATGGTCCAATAGGAATATGGTGATTTTTAAATCCCACTTATCTATTTAACACAAGTTGTCAACATACTCAACTTTCCAGTTGGTATAACTCATAACACCCAACAAATTTCAATGAAAGCACACTGGTTATATCCTGCAGCTTTTTCGGACTTTGAAGTAACCTTCACAGGCTGCATAAACAATGAGAGAAGACAAACAGCAAACATCAAGACAAACCCCTTTATTCATCTCAAGACTTATTCAGATCATCTCTCCACAGGGGCCACCTAATTTTAAGGTGATGGTTCAGATGACCATGCAACAACCATAGCTTTTACATACTACCTGCAAAATAGAAAATGTCACAAGACATTTTAGTAACCATGTTTTACATAAAAGATGGATACCAAGCCAGAAGAGGAGACATTGGGAGGACTGGTCAAAACGTTGGCTTAAAAAGAGGAATTAGAAGAGATTTCCAGAACATGAAATCAAGGTAACCAAAATATAGCTATCAATGATAATGTGAAGGAGATTGGAATTTAAAACAAGAGGGGATGGCATGGTCTCATAAGTATATAACATCCAAGGGAGGAGAAATTCAAATGTTGAGTTGATATAAGTTGTCAGCATTTGTTGGCAAAGGGAATGATAAATGAAAATGATTTAATATGTTTGGCATAAATATAGAAGTTTTGATAAGATGAGGTTATAAAGCATGGAACATGGGAGAGTATTGGACAAACCTGGGAGGTTTGCAAGACAATGATGAGATTTTCACTGGCAAATTAGATGAATATACACTGTGCACTCCTTTAGTAATTCCAATTTCAGTTGAAGAAGTACACTGGAAAGATTATTATTTCTCAGTCATGCTAATATACATGCTCTAAACATCAAAGGACTAAAGAGCAACACACTACACCACATTTATTGCTGCTGCTCAGGGTTCATTTAGGTTGTCTGCTACTATATAGGGATTATTTAATTTTGCTTTGACTATCAATCAAGTACTCTTAGAATAGATCCACAGATCATTAATTTTTATAACACCTTCTTCCAAACTGTGAAAGATGTATTTATAGCACACATCCTTCAAAGCTCCAAACATCAAGATTATTAAAATTGTCACAATACAATCGGCGTGATTCCATCAGTTTTGTCTGACTTTGCGGGAAACAAATGTCCACACAGGACTTACAACATAATTTGTATGAAAAAGGTTTGAAGCCTTTGCACACTGAAGCATAACTGTCTTACAGGAAATCTGAATGTAAACCTAGGCATTAATTCAATTCTAAGCACAATACTGGCTTAGCAAGATAATCCTAGAGAGTAAACATCTTATCTTATATTTTGAAGAAGTGCTCTATTACAAATAATCTCTTGTAAAAATTAACCAATGTTTCCTCTGCACAAATGTAACAAGTTTAACAAATGTACAACAGAATATTCCATGTTTCACTTGAGCAAAACATAGTGCTCCTATGTGATACCACTAGGGGCTTTATGTATCTTGCTGTAAAATGGTTTTAACTATACAGATTTGAAATACTAATTACTAATTCAGTCAAGTGAATGTATTTTGGGTCTGTGTGCAACCAGCATTACTAATGTGATAATAATAGTGAAAATAAAATGTACTAAACAACCATAATCCTTTACAAGCAATAGCAAAAAGATCAAAAAGGATGTCCTGTGGAAGGAGTGGGGAGGAAAGAAAGGAAGGGGGAGGGGATAAGAGGTGAGAGGGAGAGAGGGGGAAGGGGTGCTGAGAAAGAGGATGGAGATTTATCTCTTACAATTCAAGTCATAACATTAGCGCAAGTTCCCCTCAAAAGTTATATTACTTGGATGACTTTATTCACATTGCTCAAGCTTCACCAATGCATTTCAAACAACCCAATAAACGGAAAACAAAAGACTGAACATGTCTGATCACTATTGTGAAAGAGAGAGCATTCTGCCATGCTCTCCCAAAGAACAGTTCCATTCAGAAATTTGAGAACACAGTGATTAAAACTGCTTTATGGAGCAAAACTAACCTCAGCTTTTAACAAGATGCTTATTTCACTTCCCTCATTGTTTGCAATGTTTCTTCACAACAAGGGACAAAAGGAAAAAAAACCTATCACTTTTTGCTACATTTTCTTCTGCTTATTGTGGTTTTCATACTTCTCATGCTAACAGAATTCTTGGACTAGCACAATTTCTGTAAATTTCTACTTGGTATATCTGCTAAAAATGAAGCTAATAAGACTTATATCGAGGGAAAGAAAATCAAAACATTGTCAATCTCCCCACAGCACAGCATGCTGAGGGAGCATTTGACATTAAACAGAAAGAAACAAATTACTGAACTCAACATTTCAAATTTGAATGTTTCAAATTATTAAAAATTGAACTTTTATTCCATTAAACTGATTCCATTCTGATTTATTCTTCTCTTGTAAAATATATGAAAGAGAACCATGCTCTGAGAGGGGCACAAAATTTCTTCTCCAAAATTATTTCTGGCAGCTCTTAAATATTTCAAATGTCTATTTCTACATGTAACACTAATCTCCAGCAAAATTAGATCAAAGGCCAACAGATACAGCATCAAATGCCTAAACTTGAGACATTCTGCATACGAGAGAGAAAATCTAAAATGTACCAAGATTTTGTCCACAAAACAAATTTGGCACTGCAAGCAATCAGCAATTCAATTATACCCAATTTAAATACTTGAAAATTAAATACCAGAAATGAAATGTGTACTTTAACAAGATGTAGTTACTTATCTGCAGCAGGGAAGTTAACATATAGAGAATCTTTCATATTAGTTCAAAGGAAAATGCATCAAATTGCACTGTGGATGTGACATCTGTATTTGGATCTGACACTACAATACATAGATTGCAAGGTCAGATTGTAACAGGAAGTTATGGCAACAGTAGCAACTCATCTGAATGTGTAGTACTTAATTCCAAGCTAGCTCAGATAATATTGATAAGACCAGGATCAACAGGCTTAATCCATCTTCGGTCAAGATTAGAGTGGTGCTGAAAAAGTACAGCAGATCAGGCAGCATCCAAGGAGCAGGAAAATCGATGTTTCGAGCAAAAGCCCTTCATCAGGAATGAGACTTTTGCCCGAAACATTGATTTTCCTGCTCCTCGGATGCTGCCTGACTTGCTGTGCTTTTCCAGCACCGCTCTAAACTTGACGGAAGATGGATTAAACCTATTGATCCTGACCTTATCAATATTATCCGGGGTGCCGAGATAAATGGGAGGGGGAGAAGGAAGCCAAGACTACAATAGGTGGATGGAGGTGGGGATGAAGGTGATAGGTCAGAGAGGAGGGTGGAGCGGATAGTTGGGAAGGAAGATTGGCAGGTAGGACAGATCATGAGGATGGTGCTGAGCTGGCAGGTTGGAACTGGGGTCAGGTGGGGGGGGAGAGGAAATGGAGAAACCGGTGAAGTCCACATTGCTGCCCTGGGGTTGAAGTGTTCCGAGGTGAAAAATGAGCCGCTCTTCCTCCAAGCATGGGATGGTGAGGGAGTGTTGGTGGAGGAGGCCCAAGACCTGCATGTCCTCGGCAGAGTGGGAGGGGGAATGATGTGCGTGTCCCGGAGATGTTCCCTAAAGTGCTCTGCAAGACGACGTCCAGTCTCCCTAATGTAAAGGAGACTGCATCGGGAGCAACAGACACAATAAATGACATTGGTGGATATGCAGGTCAAACTTTGATGGATGCAGAAGGCTCCTTTGAGGCCTTTGATGGAGGTGAAGGGGAGGTGTCAGTGTAGGTTTTGCAATTCCTGTGGTGGCAGGGAAAGGTGCCAGGAGGGGAGGGTGGGTTGTTGGGGTGCATGGACCTGACAAGATAGTCATGGAGGGAATGGTCTTTTTGGAAAGTGGATAGGGGTGGGGAGGGAAATTTATTCCTGGTGTGGGGTCTGTTTGTAGGGGGTGGACATGTTGGCGGATGATGCAGTTTATGCGGAAGTTGGTAGGGTAGAAGGTGAGGACCGGGTTTGGGGGAGGGGGTTATGTCCTTGTTGCGGTTGGAGGGGTGCAGTTTGAGGGCGGAGGTGCAGGACGTGGATGAGATGCGCTGGAGAACATCTTCAACCATGTGGGAAGGGAAATTACAGTCTTTAAAGAAGGAGGCCATCTGGTGTGTTTTGTGGTAGAACAGATCCTCCTGAAAGCAGATACGACGGAGGGGGAGGAATTGGGAATACGGAATAGCATTTTTGCAGGAGGTAGGGTGGGAAGAGATGTAATCGAGGTAACTGTGGGAGTCAGTGGGTTTGTAGAAAATGTCAGTGTTAAATTGGACGTCATTGACGGAGATGGAGAGATCCAGGAAGGGGAGGGAGATGTCAGAGATGGCCCGGGTGAATTTAAGGTCGGGGTGGAATGCATTGAAGTTGATGAGGTGGCGCCGATGCAGTCATAAATACAGCGGAGGAGAAAGGTAGGGAGTCGTGCCGGTGTAACTACGGAAGATGGACTGTTCTACGTAGCCAAAGAAACAGGCATAGCTGGGTCCCATGCGGGTGCCCATGGCTACCCATTTCATCTGGAGGAAGTGGAAGGATTCGAAGGAGAAATTGTTAAGGGCGAGGACCAGTTCAGCCAAACGAATGAGTGTGTCATTGGAAGGGTACTGTTGGGGATGTCAGGAGAGGAAGAAATGGAGGGCTTGGAAGCCCTAGTCATGGTGGATGGAATTGTAGAGGGATTGGATGTCCATGGTGAAGATGAGGCTTTGGGGGGGCCTGGGGAAACTGAAGTCTTAGAGGAGGTGGAGGGCATGGGTGGTGTCTTGAACATATGTGGGGAGTTCCTGGACTGGGAGGAATAGAACAGTATTGAGTAGGTGGAGATGAGTTCGGTGGGGCAGGAGCAGACTGAGACAACGGGTCGGCCAGGGTGATCAGGCTTGTGGATCTTGGGAAGGAGGTAGAACCGGGCGGTGTGAGGTTCCCAAACTATGAGGTTGGAAGCTGTGGGTGGGAGATCTCCTGAGGTGATGAGGTTGTGTATGGTCTGGAAGCTGATGGTTTGTTGATGGGATCATGGTCAAGGGGGCGGTAGGAGGAGGTGTCTTTGAGTCGGTGCCTGGCTTCAGCAGTGTAGAGGTCAGTGGGCCAAACTACCACTGCATCCCTTTATCAGCTGGTTTGATGGTGAGGTTGGGATTGGAGCAGAGAGAGTATAGGGCTGCGCATTGTGAGGGCGAGAGGTTGGAATGGGGGAGGGGGGTGGACAGGTTGAGGCAGTTAACGTCTCAGCGGCAATTGGAAACGAGAGGTTGAGGACGGGTAATAGGCCAGCATGGGGTGTCCAGGTGGATGGAGTGTGTTGGAGGCGAGTGAAGAGGTCCTCAGATGGTGGGCTGGAGTCATGATTGAAAAGGTAAGCTTGGAGGCAGAGGCGGCAGAAGAAGTGTTCGACATCACGACACATATTGAATTTGCTGATGCGTGGACGGAGGGGTATAAAGGTAAGGCCTTTGCTGAGGACTGATAGTTTGTCCTCAGTGAGGGAGAGGTCTGGGGAAATGGTGAAAACTCGACAGTGCCAGGAGCTAGGACCTGGTGTGGGTGTGGAGCTGGTCCTTCTACCTATTCATATGTTTGCTTCCGATTATGTTTTTGTCAAATAGATGCTTAATTATTTTTTGAAATTAAATTTGTATTTTGTAAAGAAACAAGAACAATCAGATGTCAACCATTCTATTAAAATAAACATGTATCCACAAAATGAGTTAATGCGAAGGGTCATCATTTCAGTATAGTATCCCCACCAAAGTAATTTTGTTCTGCACCAGGTTAGTGATTAATACAAACTATAGTTTAAGGTAGACAATTTTGGGATTACATTCAAAGATCTGCTAGTCAAAGACCACCAATATTCATTCTCAGCCTTCAAGATGTATCTTAACTTTTAGTGAATCACTAATACAATGTGCCCTGCAAAAGTAACCGACAAAGTGAACACAGGTGAAGTGATATCTTTTGCTCTAAAATAGTAACTATACTTTGATAAGTAGGCTCAGCACAATGGAGACTGTTCCCATGAGAAAAGATGTGACCAATGTGGACTTTGACACCATAACTGTGTAAAATTATCACAGGAAAAGATAGAATAATTCAAAACAGACAGCTGGGGTTAAGAATAAGGAGTAAAGATGATATAGTGCAGCAATTTGGAGGAATTCATTCATTCACAAATTGACAAAGTCTGAAATTTAATTCTCTAATTTACGGTTGAAAGAAATTTTTGACAGCATTTACTTTGATAGGCAAATGAAGGAAGAGAGCTGAAAGCAAATGAGAATATTCTCAGTACAGGAGGGTAGAACTACACCCTCACATGGAGCATCAACATTTGATAAAGACTACTCACCTGAACCAGTCAATTTCTGGTACTTTTGAATTAAAGGTCCAATTTGGAACTAATTCCATATGCAAAAAGCAGATAAGAGCTTGAACCAACAGCTATTTTATATGCTGTGTGCCAAATGCAATTGAGTCAGTGCGGTTGCGATGCACCTTTGAAAATTCACTTTTTGCAATGGGGATAAAAGTATTTAGAAAGGATTACATACTTTGCAATATGCAGCCTGAAATAGATTTTACAGGAACTATACATCCACATCATGTGCATTCAAAAATGGCTGTTGGTAAATAAAGGCAATTCATTGGTTAGGGACAATTAAAGGAGTGAGATAGTCCTTAAAATGAACATACACTTCAAAAGTGCCTCTGAAAAACACCATTAAAACATTCACGTGGGTTTGCAACATGACAAATGAACAAAATCATTAAGCCAGATTGTAGAAGGAAATCTTAACAGAAGGAATGAAAACTTGCCCTACCAATTTTAGTTCAGAATGATGTAGTCTGAACATTGACTTATAAAATATTTGATATTATATTTTGCTTAAATCACTTAAAATAAGACCCGAGCATTTCTATTTTAGACTCTAAAATTTATAGAGTAACTTCGGAAAAAGAAAGAAAAGCTTTATTATATTAATAATTCTTTAAAAGTGAGTTCAAAGCAACAATTCAAGAAAGCATAGAAGTCTTCACAACTGTGGAAACCTTGATTTCATCTTATTTGCTCAACAATTCTGTGTTTTGGTTATCACAGAATGCAATGTAAGAACACGGGGGATGTGTAATCATTGTTTCATCTCCCACCAATACTACAACCAATTCTGAGCCTTTATACATTAAGTATCAATTGTTTACTTTATCATTTTACAGACAAAACATATTCCTGGTTGAATGCTTTACAATGAAAATCCCAACAGCTGATACTATAACTGGCACTGCTGCTCCACTTACACACTGTCTCTCTTTTTCTCTTTCCCACAAACACAAAAGTTCACTTCATTCAGGGCAACTATGGGATACAGAGTCAGGCTGCGTACAAGTGACAACAATAGTACCAGTGTGACTTAGCAAGGCTTTCAGGATAGCATGAACCAAGAGAAAGGCTCCCAGTCAGATCAAATATGATTCTGTATTCCTACTCCAATTTTATTTCAGTGAGATGTCTTTTCATTCTTTGCTTATCCAATACATAAACAGCTAGTTTCAAGATGTCAACATAGATTCAACATTTTAATTCAATAGCCCGTTCTCAAGTCTTAGACCTGAATACAAGGCAATGTTGTAGCTTCCCAGACTCCATCATGAAAACTGTCTTTTGTCATGTGCAATCAAGTTTATTTCGTGTTCATGTTCATGTTGTTCTGAATCAGTTTAATGAGTTTTGAAAAATCTTGTGTGAAAACAAATCATTTTGAGAGCTAAATTTACATTGACTCATGAATAACGAGGATATGAAAATAGTTAAATAGAGCACTACTAATACAGGACACAATCCTATTGTGTAATTTCCAGGTCGATTATTGCTTGAAAGTTTCAGCGGCAGAATTAACAATTCATGGGCAGGTCTAACAACAGAAAACAGCAGTCGATTAGGTCACGTCAACCAGATCAGATCTGTGCAAGACCACCTATCCCTGTATCTAAAATATGACACCGAGCAGGATTAATGTATCGGTGCAAACTCAGAAGTAGTAAAAGCTCAACTAATTTTGATGCGCGCGGCGACAGGCGAGAAAGTTTGTTTTTAAGTAACTATTTACCAGATTATTTCCGTATTTAGTGTGGCCAGCGATGTTTTGGGGGGGGGGGGGGGTTGAGGTGTATACCATATCAAGCGCATGTGTAAGTTTTTTAAGCCGCTCGGAGAGACAAGGATCGCTCACCTTCCGCACTCGCATCAACTCGGGGTAGAAGAACTCGGGGCAACTCTTCTCGCTCGACTCAAAGAGAGCCAGCGTGTGGCGGGAGGTGACGGCCGCTATTTCCCCCTTCAGCACCACCACTGCCGTCGTCTCCTCGCCCCCTCCCTCCTCTTCCTCATCCTCTTCCTCCTCCTCCGCCGCTACCTCCTCCTTGTCTTCTTTCTTCTTCTTCAGGAGAGGAGCCGACACGGGCAGGGTAGTCAGGGACACTCGTCGCGGTTCGGCCATGTTGCGAGTCGCGCGGGACCAGCTCGCTCGGCCGCTCTTTATATTATGTTTTGTGTGTGTGTCAACACCTTCCCAAACCTTCCGTTTGTGTCGGCGGTGTTTTAAAACAAATAACAGAAACGGCGTGAGGAGGAGGAAGAAGAAGTGGGGAGAGGCTGGGTGGTAGCGGCGGAGGACCAGAAGACGGACAATCACAATCCCTTCAACAGCAACAAAAACAAACCCGACAAAACTTCGGCCGCCGCCATCTTTCCGAGCTAATGCGCACGCGCACACCACCGGGAGGAGGCGGGGCTAATCATGTTTTCGAATGCCCCCCCTCCAACCGACGCTGAATATTTTTTTCCCTCCCTTTCTTTTTCTCTCTCTTCCCCCCCCTCATCAGGAATTCCATCTCGTCCATTTCTGGAAAATTGGCGTCGTGTTGGAATGTAAAAAAAAACATATTGAGGTGAAAGCAACAAACGTGGGCGGTTGTTGACCTTTAACCCGCGGGTGTCACGTGACGCGGTGGGTGGCTGGTGGGGGAGGGGACAGAGGCTGCTGCTGCCGTTGCCGCCGCCGGGAGGGTGATGGACGAACTCCTCTGAGGGAAGATGGCGGCTGTCAGCTTACGGGTGGGAGATCTGGTCTGGTAAGCGGCAACGGCGGCGTCTGATCGCCCTCCTGGCGTTTGTTTCGAACGCGATCGTCCCGGCAGTCTGCGGGCCCGCCGCTGTCATCGAGTGTCGGTTTTTAATTTTTTTATTATTTTTTAACTACCACCTCACCTCTCTTCCCGGGGGGGGGGAAAAATCGCTTATGCCTTTTATTTTTTCCCCCCCCCCTCTCTCTTTTCTTTCAGGGGCAAACTGGGTCGGTATCCGCCCTGGCCAGGAAAGGTAAGTCAACCTTTTAAATGTTTTCTTTCTCCCGGCTTCTCCACCACCTTCCTTGTTCCACCCACCCACCCCCGCCGCCTTTTGCTTGTCTTATGGAATGCAACCAGCGAGTATTGTGGATGAGGATGACTGGGGCGGGACGGGGCAGAGCTTTCTCCTGGTTTCATTGTCGGGGACGGATCCGGGCAGAAGATCCCGAGACCAACCCCGCCAGCCTTTTCCACGCTTTTCTTGAGAATGAGGGCGATCGAGCTCGTTTTTATGGTGGGGCTGCTTTTCACTCTGTGTTCATTGCTCTAGAGCAATTGTCCGCTCCTGAAATTGGTGTCCCCTGTTAAAGTTGCTGTCGGAAGCAGTCGCTTTTGCAAACAAGTGGCTTTAGTTTGAAGAGCTGGATCCTCCCAGGTGTGGATCTGCATCCACATTTTGAAAGCACTTCTACGGAAAGAGTTACACCATATGGTTTCAAATCTAGTGCTCCACCTTCCTTTGGTGGGCAGGGTTCTTCGTTGTTTTCCCTATGTTGTAGAAAACATACACTTTTTTTATTCCTTATATTCAGTGAATGATGTTAGTATTTTTAGTAGCGTTTAAATTAGACCTTTGAGCCTGTGAAGGTAAATGAGATGATCAGCTGATCCTAGAAATTAATGGCAAAAGTATGCTGAACTGATGACTGAGCAGTTTTTGATGCACTGCCACATTGCTTGAAGTAGGGTTATTGCAAGACATTCAGGCCATTAGTCAATATTTGAAGTGAAATATAAAGTTGCTGGATGCTAAAATGGGCATCAGCAATCCAAGAAGTTCTGGAACATCATTTGGCTTCAGGTGTAGATCAGAAATCTGGAGGGAGTTCTACTACTTCCTTTTGTCAATTGGCATCAAATTGTACCAGGTATGAACTGGCAAGACAGCATCAAAATGTAACAGGCTTCTAAACAACTAGAGATATTGTCTTTCAATCCCAGATTTATTAATCAGATTTAAATTTCACCAGCTTCCTTGGTGGGGTTGAGGTTCTCTTCTCCAGAGCATTAGGTTGAACCTCTGGATTAGTAGATCAGGGACATTGCAGTCATCCTGTGACTTCACCCTATCTATTGACAGGTATTGAAGTCAAATAAATAATTACTTAAATAGAAACTGACTTTTAAAATAACTGGAAGGCAAAGAATTGCCTCATTGAAACAAATTCAATAGTTAAGTACGAAGATTGGTGCTTTCTGTGTGACAGTGCTTTCTGTGCAAGAAAAATTGAAAGTAGATGCTTTAAAACTCTGCAGCATTTGAAATACCTGTCTCAATAAAACATTTAAAATTTTATTTTCTAAGGCTGCTTTACCCTAGATTCTGACCTGTTTGTGATTGGAATAAAAAGTGGCTACTTTTATTTGTGTCTCTATCCCGTGTAAGTGTTTTTGTGAGAGAGCAATTTGGCAATTTATTACGATTTATTAGGCAAACCTGTCCGTAGTAAGTGCCTTCCGAGGTACCCTACTAAGTAGGAGGATCAGCTTTACCATCCAATGGCTAGCAAGATAACATGGTTTGTGAGAGCAGGAGACTAAATATTAGTTATGGAGTGCTTAATGCATGTAATTACATTACCTGCTCATTATATACTGATACTCTGGAAAGTTGCTTAGTGGCTAATGTGAGATGTCACCTAATTCTGATATGTTGAATAGAATCATATAAGAAACTTTACACTGTATAGTATTCAAAAACGTCATAACCTTTGAATCCATCAAAGTAGGTGATTAGTCTTTAAAAAACTGGATTTTTTTCTTAAAAATGTTACATTTGAACATGTCAGCAACTTCAATTAAATCATTCCAAAATGGCTTGTTGCTTAATATGAAACAGCTCTTTTGCAGTCAGTGGTGTACTCCACTTACCAGAATGGATCAGCTCCAACAACATGTGGGTACTGCACAGTGGTCGAAGTGCGTACCGCCTATAAGATGCATGGCAGCAATTCACCAAGGCTTCTATGACAACACCTTGCAAGGACAAAGGCAGTAAATATATGCAGTCACCACTATCTGCAAGTTCCTTTCTAAGCCAAGAGCCATCCTGATTTGGAATTGTGTTGCTGTTCCTGCAATGTCGTCGTATCAAATTCCTGGAACTTCCTAACAACACTGGGTGTCCCTTCAATGGAGATCAGCCATTTACTGACCTGATTATTAGAAGCTATTGCAGTGACTGCCCTTCTGGATCTGAAAAGTTATGATTAGCTGTTGTTTTTTTTCTCTGTTGACAAACTTTGATTCTTATTTGTGACCAATTTAACTTGGTTTCAATTTTTTTGTGTTATAAGATTGTTCATCCACCCAAAGATCTCAAGAAACCGCGAGGGAAAAAATGCTTCTTTGTGAAATTCTTTGGAACTGAAGACCAGTAAGTCATTTATTTTTAAACACACTTAGAAAGGCATAGTTCACAGATATTTACAAAGATTGTTTCATAAAACATTTTTGTTGTGTTTTGCTGTAATGGATGGAACAATCTAGCTACAATCTCACAAGTAACTTTGCAATTATTTTCTTACTACTTCATGATATTTTTCTTCTTTTTTTGACACTTCCTATTCAATCTTACATCAGTTAACAGTTCTTGGCAACAATCCAAGATATAATAATGAGATATAGGCTATTCAGTCCCTTGAAATATATTATGCTATTCAATTATATAACTGCTGATCTGTACCTCAACTCCATTCACTTGTTTTCATTTCTTATCCTAAAGCCCTTCTAAACAAATATCAATGTGTTGAATTTTTCAGTTGTTCATAGCTTTCTGAGGAAATGTGTTCCAGATTTCTTCTACCTGTTCTATTTAAAAATCCTAAGCAGCCTTCAAAGTTTGATGTTATGCCCACTTGTTCTGAACTCTCTGAGAGGAAATAATTTCTTTTTCTATAGTCTATCAAGTCCTTTAACCATCTCAGAAACCTCAGCAGTTCTCCTTTCCTTAACTGTAATCTCTACCACTTTCAAAATTGCTGCTAATACATCCTAATCCAAAAGTGCAACTAGCTTAAGGATAAGTACTTGAAAGTGTTATTGCCAGTAACTTTGTATCCAACCTATACCTTAACTCTGTTTGAATCTTTCCAGTTTTTGCATATGACATCAAGGCTTCAGTCATAAAAGACATCCAAAATGACTGATGGTGCTTACTCACTTTTACCACCTTTCCTACCATCTGATGAGTTTCACAATGATGCTGAGCTCCATTACACATTCATTTTGTAGCTGTATGGGCTTGTGTGTTTGTACCCTTCACTCTTAGGCCCTAGCTAGCCCATCTTCAGCAATCTCTTTGCATTCTTTCCCCACAATTGCTCTCCAGCAATTACCCTTGGGCTGACTCTTGCTCGTCACTGTGATACTGCGTGGGTAGCATCAGCCACTGGATAACTTTCTATCTGTACATTCCCAAACCTGAGCTTTTCCTCTCTCTACTTCTTTTTCTCCTGATCATAGACAGGTGACAAATTCCACCGTTCAGTTTCAGAAAAGTCAAAGCCATTGCTCTGCTTTAGAACCGAACTGTTCCAAAGTTAATTGGGTGTTGCTCACTTAGAAGACCAAATAAATCTTTTAGATGTGCTGTCTAATACTGTACTGAGTTTGAAATCCTGGCATCATTGAAACTTTATTGCTGGAACAGCACAGCAGGTCAGGCAGCATCCAGGGAACAGGAGATTCGACGTTTCGGGCACAGGCCCTTCTTCAGGAAGGTCTTCTGCAGACCTCACTTTCTCCAATCCTGGCATCATGTCCATTGCAGAAACTGTCTGTTTTCGTTTTCAAACATTGCCTGGTTTGCCACAAAATCCATTAACCAGTTTTTGTTATTGCAATGCTCTTTGTGTTACTTTTTGTGTTGTTCTTGGATTTATGTAATGAAGGTACTAAAAGTAGTTGATCGTATTTATTTATTTTCACCTTCTGATGTGAGAAGCTGAGTTATAGATGACTTGTTTTCCTGGTCATTCATGGGAGAAGTGTAACCAATTTAGATTTGGGTCCTGCAGTACAGCTGGTGAAATACTTAAGACAATCCTTGCTTTCCATTTAACACAAGCTGGATTCCTGCTCTCCCTTGCAGTTCGTAGGGAAATGCATGTTTCCAATGAATGCCAAGAAAGATGGAATTAAAGGATCCATCAATAAGATGCTCTGTTAGCATAGATCAATCTTCAGGGTTTTGGTTACTAATTGGAGGTGCCATGTATTCTTAACATTTAGTACCTTTCATGATGCTCGTACACTGAACTGTAAGATTGCCAATCTTGTATAAGTAGAACAGATGGCTCTTTTCTAACACTGCCTCTGGAAAGTGAAGATCTTGAAGGTGTGATACTTCTAATTAGTATGAAAAATGTAACAATTTGCTTAATGAAAGAGAAAGCATGCTGTATCTTTAATCTTTTAAACCATGTGCAGCTCCAGTAATGTCTTGGTCGGTTTTGCTCGTTTTCAATTTGCATTCTGTTGTGACACTTACACTGTTAATCTAATGTTAAGTTTTACAATAATAACCACAAAATGCTAAGTTGTTGTATTGTAAGTGCTCTGCAATATTAAAAGCAAATGTTGTGTTAAAAGTAAAGACGACCTGACAAAGGGGTGACAGAATGAGAAAGTAATGTATCACGACAGAAACTTTGCAAGCAAGTTTCCTCAAAGTAGCTGATCGCACATAGCACAAGTAGGAAATTTCAGAAATTACAATGTGTACATTTCTTTTCATAGTTGATTGCATATTATTAATGTACTACCAAAATTCGCGTGGCACCGAAGGTATTTTATGGTTAGATATGTCATGAAGGTCGTCGAGCAATGTAATCAAGGTGCATACTATTGTGTACATTTTGCTTGAAAAGTGTTCAGTCAAACGAGCAGTAACTGAGGCTTTTGACATGATTTTGTTTTTGAAGGCAAAGAAGTTGAATTTAAACAAAATGGTTCTGGAGATTGACTGACTAATGGCATTATGTTTTGTTACAGTGCATGGATCAAAGTAGACCAACTTAAATCCTATCACCTTTACAAGGAGGAAATGATAAAATCTACTAAAGGGAAACGTTTCCAACAGGCAGTGGATGCAGTTGAGGAATTTATTAAATCAAAGGTAAGCTGTACCATCAGCCAATGGACCAAAAACAATGACAAGAATAACAGGTCAGAGTTTCATACTAAAGTGTATTTTAACTAGTTTGAGCATAAAGCTCACTTGCGTTCTAGCATCATAGCAGTTAGTTTTGTTCTAGAATTGAATTCTTAGCTGGTATTGGCTCTGCAGTGATTGGGGTAGTGTTAATTCTGCATTGTAACAATTTTAATAGCTTCAGAAATTTTATTCCAAAAACAAAACCTGTAAGTAAATTGGAAATGTGATTTTAAATGCACTGACATTATGCAGACATCTGCCTGGTTGACCTATAAGATACAAGACCACAAACAGGCCATTCAGTCCATCAAGTCTACTCCATTACATCACGACTGATCCATAACTCTGCGTTTTCCCTATCAGCCTTCATTCCCTTTTATGATTAAAAATCTGTCTAACCCGGTCTTGTATATACTTTTGACAGTCCTTTGTGGCAAAGAATTCCACTGATTCACCACCCTTAGAGAATAAATTCCTCCACATCTGTCTTAAATGTGCAACTGCTTATTTGGAGATTAAGGATGCTTCTCGTTCTTCTAAATTCCAATAAGTACTCAAACCTCTCCTCCTAAAACAATCCCTCCATAACCAGGGTCAGTTAGTGAACTTTCTCCAGGCTGGCTCCAATACTTGTATATCTTTCTTTTAAATATGGGGATCAAAGCTGTTCTCCGTATCCTAACTGAGGGCTGACAAATGACTTGTACAGTTTTAGCAAAGCCTCTGTACTTTTATACTCTCTTCCCTTTGAACAAACGCCAAAATTTCGGTTGCCTTCCCTATTACCTGCTGAACTTAGCGATGCTAGTTTTTGTGATTCTTGCATGAGGACATCTCAATGCCTCTGTTCTGTGGCAAATAATATTCAGATTATCTTCCTGCCAAAGTGCTTAATTTCTCAGTTCCTCACACTATATTTCATCT
Source organism: Chiloscyllium plagiosum (assembly GCF_037043375.1). Classification (NCBI taxonomy): domain Eukaryota; kingdom Metazoa; phylum Chordata; class Chondrichthyes; order Orectolobiformes; family Hemiscylliidae; genus Chiloscyllium; species Chiloscyllium plagiosum. The sequence continues at coordinate 10,774,924 of NW_028270158.1, read as the reverse complement.
ACCACGTTTTTGCTCACTCACTTAACTTCTCATGAGGGATATAATAAATGAAATGAATAATGAACTTTCTCGAAATATTGGGCATGACTGAAATTGCTGTGTTTGTTCCCTGCTCTAAACTCCATTTTCCTAACTTCTGACCTCACTTCCTGTCCTTGGCAACATATTGAAAGTGAGTAGCTATGGCATCATATTTGATCCTGATATGAGCTTCCATCTTCATTCATGCCATCTGTAAGACCATCTTTTCTACCTCCGTAACAATGCTCTGGGAATACAGGTTCAAATCCCATCACAGCAGCTGGCAAATTTTAAATTCAATTAACAAATTGGAATTGAAAGCCACTCTCCTCAAGGTGACTATGAAACTCATTTCATGTCATAAAGTCCCATCTGGTTTACTAATACTAAATCTGGTGTTGCCTTGTCTAGCCGTACATGAGTCTAGACCACAAGCAATTTGCTTGACTCTTAACTACAACACTTAGCAGCCCACTCAGTTCAAGAACAGTTCGGGATGGTGAACAAATACTGGCCTCATCAGCAGTGAGCTGAAAAATGTGTTGCTAGAAAAGCGCAGCAGGTCAGGCAGCATCCAAGGAGCAGGAGAATCGATGATTCGGGCAAAAGCCCTTCTTCAGGAATGAGGAGAGTGTGCCAAGCAGGCTAAGATAAAAGGTAGGGAGGAGGGACTTGGGGGAGGGGCGTTGGGAATGCGATAGGTGGAAGGAGGCTAAGGTGAGGGTGATAGGCGGGGAGGTCGGGAAGAGGATTACAGGTCAAGAAGGCGGTGCTGAGTCTGAGGGTTGGGACTGAGATAAGGAAGCTGGGGAAATGAGGAAGCTGGAGAAATCTGCATTCATCCCTTGTGGTTGGAGGGTTCCTAGGCAGAAGATGAGGCGCTCTTCCTCCAGGCGTCATGTTGCCATGGTCTGGCGATGGAGGAGGCCAAGGACCTGCATGTCCTTGGCGGAGTGGGAGGGGGAGTTGAAGTGTTCAGCCACAGGGCGGTTGGGTTGGTTGGTGCGGGTGTCCCAGAGGTTCCGCAAGTAGGCGGCCTGTCTCCCCAATGTAGAGTAGGCCACATCGGGTGCAGCGGATGCAGTAAATGATGTGTGTGGAGGTGCAGGTGAATTTGTGACGGATATGGAAGGATCCCTTGGGGCCTTGGAGGGAAGTGAGGGGGGGGAGGTGTGGGCGCAAGTTTTGCATTTCTTGCGGTTGCTGGGTAAGTTGCCGGGAGTGGAGGTTGGGTTGGTGGGGGGTGTGGACCTGACGAGGGAGTCGCGGAGGGAGTGGTCTTTCCGGAACGCTGATAGGGGAGGGGAGGGAAATATATCCTTGGTGGTGGGGTCTGTTTGGAGGTGGCAGAAATGATGAAGGGTGATACGATGTAATGGAGGTTGGTGGGGTGGTAGGTGAGGACCAGTGGGGTTCTGTCCTCGTGGCGATTGGAGGGGCAGGGTTCAAGGGCGGAGGAGCGGGAAGTGGAGGAGATACGGTGGAGAGCATCGTCGACCACGTTGGAGGGGAAATTGTGGTCTTTGAAGAAGGAGGCCATTTGGGTTGTTCAGTATTGGAATTGGTCCTCCTGGGAGCAGATGCAGCGGAGGCGAAGGAATTGGGAATATGGGATGGCGTTTTTACAGGGGGCAGGGTGGGAGGAGGTGTAATCTAGGTAGCTGTGGGAGTCGGTCGGTTTATTTAGAATGTCCGTGCTGAGTCGGTCGCCCGAGATAGAAATGGAGAGGTCTAGGAAGGGGAGGGAGGAGTCTGAGACGGTCCAGGTAAATTTGAGGTCGGTGTGGAAGGTGTTAGTAAAGTGAATGAACTGTTCAACCTCATGGGAGCACGAGGTAGCGCCGATACAGTCATCGTTGTAGCGGAGGAAAAGGTGGGGTGTGGTGCCAGTGTAGCTGCGGAAGATGGACTGTTCCACATATCCTACGAAGAGGCAGGCATAGCTGGGGTCCATGCGGGTTCCCATGGCTACTCCTTTGGTTTGGAGGAAGTGGGAGGATTGGAAAGAGAAGTTGTTCAGAGTGAGGACCAGTTCAGTCAGTCGAAGGAGGGTGTCAGTGGAAGGGTACTGGTTGGGTCGGCAGGAAAGGAAGAAGCGGAGGGCTTTGAGGCCTTCGTGATGGGGGATGGAGGTGGACAGGGACTGAATGTCCATGTGAAGATAAGGCGTTGAGGGCCGGGGAAGCGAAAATCGTGGAGGGCGTGGATGGTGTCCCGAACGTAGGTGGGGAGTTCTTGGACTAAGGGGGACAGGACCGTGTCGAGGTATGCAGAGATGAGTTTGGTGGGGTAGGAGCATGCTGAGACAATGGGTCGGCTGGGGCAGTCAGGTTTGTAGATTTTGGGCAGGAGGTAGAAACGGGCGGTGCGGGGTTGTGGGACGATGAGGCTGGAGGCGGTGGATGGGAGATCCTCTGAGGTGACGAGGTTATGGATGGTCTGGAAGATGATGGTTTGGGGGTGGGGTCATGGTCAAGGGGGCAGTAGGAGGAGGTGTCCACGAGCTTGCGTTTAGCCTCAGCAATGTAAAGATCGGTGCGCCAATCTACCACCGCGCCTCCCTTGTCTGCCTGTTTGATAGTGAGGTTGCGGTTGGAGTGGAGGGCTGTACGTTGCGAGAGTGAGAGGTTGGAGTGGGTAAGAGGGGTGGACAGGTTGAGGCGGTTAAGGTCATCAGCAATACCTACATCCAATGAAAGAATAAAAACTGTTTCAAATTGACAGTGAAGTCAAAATAGGTTTAATGATCTACTTAATAAATTTGTGCAAGGACAGTTATTGTAATGGATAATTATTGTGACATGTTTGGAGCAAATGAGCTTTGAAGATCTGCTGTTTGAAGATTAATTGTGATACATAGTAATGCAATGCTAATTGAATCATTTATCAATGTCTTGATGCTTCTCTAATACTGATCTTTTATAGTTGATAAATAGGAGAATTATAGGTACGAGCCATCAATCTGAAGGTTGTTGGAGACCAGGTTTACTGCAGTTGAGGATGGCAAATAGTTGCACAAAGTTTTCTGCAGTACTTAAAGAAAATGTCGGCACTGGTACTTATATTGGAAAATTTGTGAAAAGTTCATGAAAAATTAACAGAGTCTCTTTCTGTGATGTTAGACATTTGGAATAAATATGAGATGTGGGCCTGTAATGAAATTGGTTTAGAGGGCAGATGCATAATGTTGGACTGTACTGATGTTAGTGTCTTCAATCCAAATTTTCATCATATTTATTATAAATTCCTGTCTATATTTGTGTGTAAGTTCGTCAAAGTAATTACATCCTGCTGCCAAATGTAAGGGTGTTGTGCTCATGCTAGATGGAGTATGTAATTACAGAATGACAAGTTTAGGTGGACAGTTTTCACTATAAATGAGAATGTGAGAATTTATAATGTGAAAATTTGACAGCTAGGCTCTGATGCATGATTTTAATATATTGCTAATTACACAAAGAGTATTATTCTCTTGTCTCTCTCCTTTGTCTTTGCCTTGCTGCTCTTATCTCTTCGTTGCCCTGCTGCTGCTCTGCTCTTCTATTTTTCCTGTATCTATATTTTCTTTCTTTAGGATGCTATGATTTGGTGTGACTTGAAAAGAGCTGTTACGAATGCCTAATCTCTGCTTTTAGGTGTAGAACTGCATAGAAATGCTACCCCTCAACCATTCCTTTCTCCCATTCCCTTGTGCTTCACCCCTTCCAATCACCGATTGTACTCGTCACTGTCTTGACTTTGCCCCTGAGCTTGCTGTTCAATTCATTGACTTTCCTTTTCCCTTCTGTTTCCCTCAGGCTTTGTTTGCACTTAAAATTCCTTTTTTTTTTAAATATAAAGTACACCAGAAAGGAAACTGATTTTCCAGTTCTGTCTCATGGGTATTAGAAATTAGAAGCTCTTTGTCACAGCTGTACATGATCAGCATTGTCTTTCTGTCAAAATGACACCAATGGGACCACAGTGGCTGCAGGATTGTTGTCTGATAACTCACACCTGCGTGTCTGACTTCTTTGTGTCAGATCACATCAGTGTTGCACATTTGGTTGATAAATCTTCCAGTAATGTGAACATTAAGAATGATTTATCTATAAACCATTCTCTTCTATTTATTCACTCAAACATATAATTTCAACCTCTTGCGCATCCTCAATTTTAATTGCTCCACCAATGGTGGCTTTGCCTTCATTTGCCAGGGCTTGAAGCCTGAGGCCCATACCCTCACTTTGCTCCTTTGAGTTATTCATTGAAACCTACTTCTTCACCAAGATTTTGGTTACCTGTGATAATATTTTGTTATTTGGTGATCATCTAGAGATGTTTAATGTACCGTGTAATTACAAGTTAAACTGCTGTGCTTCACATTTTTAGTCTGTTTATTATTTTTATTGCGTTGTTTCCTTAGGGTTGTTATATTCCCTTCTCTTAGCATTAATGTTTCATTTTTCTTTTTAAAAAAAAGTGGAGATTTCTTTTCTTAAAATTGGGACTTTTTCTGGACACTTTCTTGCATCCCGCACCACAAAACAAGCCTGTCAATGATTCCTTACTCCTTTAATGGGCTGTGACATGACTTCATACACATTGCTTAGGGAATGATTTAGAATTGAATCACTAATTAGTTTGTTAGATTAAGATGAAGCTCATCATTTTCTCCTAGCCTTTAGGTAAGGGCGTGATAAATGATATATTCATAGTATAACTTTAGCTGTAAACCCTAAATTGTGATTTTTTTTTTGTTCAAATAAGATGTCAATACACAAATTTTGCTTCTCAACTGATCATTGATTTTCCAATGTGAATATATGTTGAAAAGTGAACTCTTGATAACTCTTTATGCTAGGCTTGGTCCGATTTCTAGATAAAAATTGACATAAAATTCAACTAACCAAGTTGGAATTTCAGCCTGTGTATGTCTCGTGGCTCTGGAGAGCTGGGAGAGGACAACCTGAAATGTACCTCATTAGAATTTCAATGCTAAGATGTGAGAAATCAAATGACTCCTCATTATCAAATCAAGCTGATCAAAAGGAAGCGATTTCCTAAACGTCAGCCACATACAAGACATGTTCATTTAGAACACAACTTTTTTTGAACAGTTGATTATGTCAAGCAAAAACAGTTAGTACTTAATGTCTTTTTACTGGCTTCGCAATCAACATACACTTTTTAGAGATATGCAAACGTTGTATTTAAATTATTTTGCATTGCCGCTTAGAGGTCCAGTGTACCTGATCTATATGGGAACGTTAGGGTTGATGCGCATCTTTGGAAGGGGCGCATTGTTTATAATGTAGTCTTGCATTCTGTGGGGTATCAAAGGCCCCTTTCGGCAAAAATGCCTCATGCCCTTCAGAAAATCAAAAACCCTATCCCACTCAAATTTCTAGTTTAGAATAATATCAATAAGACAGACATGACTGATTAATAGCAAAGGTTCCACTTTGAATTTGAATAGATATGGAAACTATTATAACCAGTGCGCACACTTATGTGGTAGAACATGACTGCAATCATTTGAGTTGAGCTTTGGATTTTTCAAAAAATTTTGCATGTTTAATTAACTTGATGATAGATTGTCATATAGAATTGGCCTTAATTCAATGGTGAATCCATTGAAACAACATTTAAAAATTGTCACTACTTCGTGTAAGGGACAATCAACTAGGTTTTTGGGCAAAAGCATATCATTGTCTTTACTTTTGACTAATTCATTTTCAGGTATCTGCTTTTGCCTCATCAGATGATAAAAGCAGGCACTTTTCGTCTGACAGTAAAAGACAAAATTTCTCCCCAGCAGAAATTTCAGAGCACAGTGCAAGGAAAAGGGGTCGGCCACCAAAGGAGGAAAAGGTTGGTTTTGGGTAGAAACTATTTCAGTTGCACCATTTTAAATAAATTTTGTCTGAAACTTTTTTAGTTCTTTTTCCCTATGGAATTTTCTCCCTAAGGCATTGTAGGTCTACCTACAGTCAATGGACTGCAGCCATTCAAGAATTCAGCTCACCACTACCTTCACAAGGACAGGCAAGAAGTGCTGGCCAGCCAGTGTTGCCCATATCCCATCAGTGAATTGTCGTAACACACTGGCAATTAGAACATCTCATGGAGGAATGAAAATGTCTATTCAGTTAAATAAATTAATGAAAGCGTGGTAATGTTATGTACAGGAGATATAAAAGTAGCTTATTTGTAAAATGTAGTGACCTTCATGTTTTCTTCCTTCCAATTCAGGATGCTTACCCTGAACCATCCACAGTGAAGCGGTTGGTTACGGGTCCAGTCGCAGGATACAAATGGAAGGTGAGTCACAAATTTCTTAAGGTCAGAGGTTTGCAGGCTTGGGTTGTAATTGACATACCAGTGAATTAGAGGATTGCACTCACGCAGTTGTGTTGGATATGAGTATGTTTTGGCAGTAAATCTAGGGAGCTTTGGAGTTGGATCTATGTTTTTGATTCTGGAAGTTTACTGGCTGGAAACTCGAGAATATTGATGTTAATTTATGACTTCTTATCTGACTTCAATCAAACACTGTGCAGTTATTTTGGACTATTATCCAACTGCATCATCTGACATAATGTTCATTATTTATGCTACCCTTTTGAAAATTTAACTTGTGCAGCCCATGTCTGGCTCCTAAGGAGAAGAATCCCTGCCATACTCTGTACCTCAAAGGTTAAAAATAATTGTACGTTGAGTAGAGAAATATATGCCTGGTTTGGAGCCTTTGTTATTTCTCAATCACTGATATGATTGAGCTTTTCCCCAATTGTTATCATTTTAAAAGTTTTAAAAATTAGACTTTTTTTTGCTGAAATTTTTCATTCCCTGCTCTTTTTGTTGAATTGATTATAGAGGGTCAGAACAGCTTTCAACAAGACTACAGTGATCCTTGTACTCTCTGATTATAATGTACTCTCCTGTTGGGTAGTTGAAAGTATTCGCCATAATAATCAATCTGGTTTTCATTTAGGTACTAATCATTTTGTAACAGAAATTGTCTGCAGTGCCTGATATCACAAATGATGACTGTTTTTATAAAGTGGCAAGTGTGTTTGACAGGAAATATTAGTTCGATAAACCTGTACTTAACACAGCTTGTTGTCTTCATGTTTTGTATAATTTGTGCTCGAATAAAAAATAAGTAGATTGGTAGAGTACTAGCTAGGATTGATATGGGAGCTTGATAGGACAGGGACAGAAAGAAATTAGCACACTAGAATTCAGAAGTCTTTTTAATGTCAAAGAAAACAGTGGTTGCCTTCAGAGCATTACTGAAGCTAGAACCTTTCCAAGTGTATTATTTCATTTATCATTCTTGGGCATTTTAGCTTTCATAACTCAAATTGCATCCTCCATAACCAGCTTCACCCTCTGAAAACTGTAATGTTGGTCGTGGGTAATGTAACGTAAAATACTGTACCTGTTGGAACTGCCAAGAATATTAGCTTGAAAGCTTGAAAATCTCAAGGGTTGACATACTTTGTAGCAACTCCTAACGTGTAGATGGGCTGATGTGTTGCAGTGTTTTAATCACTGCTGTAGTAGATTACAATTGAATAGTTAGAAATGGTTCTTTGCGTATGTGCACGTGCAAGTGTAGTACAATGGAAAGATAGTCCGATTTACCTAAAATTAATTTAATTCCTTCTATGTGTACAATATTGTGATTGTGAAGGGAGTATTTCAAATTCGGGGTTCTTGTTTTAGCTATTTTCCAGAGGTACAGTTGTGATCATCATTCCCATTAGCAGTTTGAGCACCTTGTGGTAATGGGCACAGGTTATATTGTACCCAAATGGATAAGAATAGTGTCCTCTTCAAATAGATTTTGGTGTTTTTGTTTGTATGCTTCTGCAGGCTCTTTGAAAATAGCCAGATATAAATCATGGTATTGTTTTATTTTCAGGCAGGTAAGTCTGCAAACGAAGTATCAATGAACAGACTCAATTCATGCAATTTGACTTTACTTAATAGTACAAAATAACATGCTCCCGTTCCCTCCATCAGGTTATCCTTCTAGACATAAACAAAGATACTTAAAATATTCATTCTCTCTCTCTCTCTCTCTCTCTCTCTCTCTCTCTCTCTCTCTCCCCTTTCTGAATTTAAAGAGAACTGGCACTGTCAGCCTCCTTTGGATGTTTGACTATATATAGATCTTTCTTATTTAGTTCACAGCTTTTGATTAAGCCTTTGCCTTTACTGACACTCAGAAGTGGGGTATATCCCCTTCACTTATGAAGTTCTTGGGAAGCCTCCTCAAAAAATGGAGCTCATTGGTATTTAATCATACTTTGTCTGAGTGCCACATTTATTTAAATTTGTTTGCATGCACTTGACTTTAAGACACCAACCTTAAATACTACTCATCTGCCCTGACTTTTTCTCAGGACAAATCATTAGAAAATCCAAAATGATGACTCAGGAGCTTCCACGTAAAATTGGGGGATTGGGGGCTGGTTCCAATTTGAGTAAATTTTAGGCTGAGCCTGAATTAGTTCAGCTGCTATCTGGTCAATGAATGTGTATTGCTCGCATTTCAGAAGTCAGGTTAGTGATTTATTAGACACCAAAGAATACTTGTTTGTTTGTTTTCAGAAATTAGTTTGGAGAACATGAATTAGTTAAAGTTTACTAAATTGGTGCATTCAGAATTGGGATTATTAGGGGATGCGTGAATGTAAAAATTTGTTCAAACAGAAGTCACACTCTACTGATCTACTTAGTGCAATGCATCAATTGATAGCAGATTTAGTTAGGAGAGCTTGTACAGAATCAAATACCAAAGAACCTTGTGAAATTCTGAAGAAGAGTAATCTTTTTAGCGTATCTCTCTTTATTTAAATATTGCTTGCTAAATGGCTCCACTTGTGGACGTATGCATCTTTTTGGTTGCTGATTTACCCATAATAAACCTAGAGACAAGTCGAGAGACAATTTCTGGTTCTATTCTTCCACTCGTCACAAATAGAAATCTTCAGTTATAAGATCAGAGTATGATTCCTCACCATGCTCAGCTTTGGTTTTTCTAATTGCAGCAAGTAAAGGACGACCCTCACTTTCATCACTTTCTGCTCAGTCAGTCTGAGAAGGTAAGATGGTGTATTTAGTGTGCAGTCTAGTAGTGCAGTTTTTTTTGCCAGTAATAAAATACCAGACAGTAGAAAGCTTTGGTCTCCTTTTTTATTTATGCTTCACTTTTCCACTTTCATTTTCCTAGATTTGTTGTTTCTGTGCTTTTCTTCATTGGTGAGAAAACTTTGGTTACCTGCCAGCTTGTTTAGTTAACTGAATGTAACTGCTGCAGGGAAGTTGGCATGGAAATTTTTTCCTTCCATTCAGGATTCATGGAGCATCCTGCTAATTACACAGCCACAGTTATGCTCAATGCTGGTTTAGGGGAGGTGATAGCAGAGGCAGAATCAAGACGGTTAATCCAGAGACTCTGGCTAATACTCCTGGGGATGTGGGTTCAAATTACACCATGACAGGTGATGACATTTGAATCCAAGTAAAATAGTTTGGAACTAAAGACTAGTCTCAGTTATAGTGATAATGAAACTATCAACGATTATTGTAAATAAAAGTCATCTGATTCACTGATGATCTTTGGGGAACGGAATCTGTCATCCTTATCTGGCCTGACTTGTTGCTCTAGATCCACAGTGATGTGATGACTCTCAACTGCCCTCTGAAATTGTCTAGCAAACAACTCAATTCGAAGGGCATTTGAGGATGTCTCATTTTGTAAAAGAATAAGGAAGGGTAACAATAGGAACTTATCCTATTGGCAGAACATAACTAGACTAACCTGTTGCTGTGCTGTAAAAACATTAGTCATTTAACCTCTGGTGCCCTTTTGCTGAAATATTATAATGTTTGTTTAAAATATAAATCCTAAGATTAATTTTCTGATTTTTCACATGGTTTTGAAAGTTCATTTACATTTTAAGAATATTGCAAGTTATTTCACCAAATATTAAACTTGAGAATAAACATTTCTTCAAAGTGGAATTTGACCTCATTACAATTCTTTTGTAACAACTAGAGCTTAAAAGTCTAAAACTTAAGAGCTGCTTTGAGTTTGGAAATAGGTCTATGGGGATGGAGATATAAATAAAAACAGACTCATTTTGATATAAACTGCATATGTAATGCTAATGATTTGATGTACTTTCACGACAGACCTGTAAAATCGCATAAAAAGCCGATTTATTTTTTTTTGTTTTTGTTGGGTTGCAAGGTTGGGTGGGGGAACGTTGATGATGAACTATCAGCACTCTTACCCCTCTGGGATGAACCGGAGCTCAGACTTCAGTGAACAGGTGGATTAAATGCAGAAATATAGAAATCACAATATGTCATTGACTTGTTCCATTACACTGTGCTGTGGATCTTTTGAGAGTTAACAACCACTGAAGTCTATTTGTCAAGGATTTCCCCTGTCAGCTGTTAGATACCAGATTTTGAAAGTTAAATTGCTTCCAATCAGATGTATCTGCATTTTTAATGGTAATTTGAGTAATAACTGTTTCCTAAGCAGACATGCAATCTGGCAAACATTATATTTGTTGAGTACTGCGAAGTGCTACCATTTTTGATTACCATAACTTGAATAAATTTTCAAAAAACTATATCTAAAATTTCCATTTGTATCTTCACTTGAAATGTATATATTCACAAAGAAAATAAATAGAACAGTACAGCACAGGAACAAGCTCTTCAACCCACCATGTCAGTGCTGACCATGATGCCATTTTAAACTAATCCCCTCTGCCTGCAGAAGGTCCATATCCCTCTTTTCCTTGCATGTTCATATGTCTGTCTTAATGCCTCTTGAACATTGCTGTTCTGTCTGTTTTTAACCACCTCTCTTCGCAACGTGTTCCAGGCACCCAAAAACTGGCTTTGCACATCTCCTTTAAACTTTCCACTGCCCCCTTCTCACCTTAAATCTACACCCCTGGCATTTGTTGTTGCCACCCTAAGAATACGTCTCCAAGTATCCACCCTATCCTTGCCTCTAGTAGTGTAGTAGTACTTATATCAGATCACTCCTCAGCTTCCGAAAACAATCCAAGTTCGTCCAACATCTCCTGTCAGCTAATACAATCCATTCCATGCAACATCCTGGAAAACTACTTTTGTACGCTTTCCAAAACCTCCATATCCTTCCTATTGTGTAGCTATTTTTATTCTTGATGTAAAGTTTTAAAAACAAGACTTAATTTTAGCATTTTTAATTTCCTTGGCTGTGAGTTCTATAATGTGATTAGCTGCTTGAGTACTGGCTCCATGACAGTAATTCCCAATAAAGAATGCTGCAGTGTATTGCAGGCAGATTTTTGCCACTGAAGTTGCTGGATTTCTCAGCTAAGCTTTCTTTGAGTTCAATGCTCTTGCTTCATCATAACTGGACTGAAATTTTTTTAAAGGTATAGTCCAAAACTGGGAAAAATGTTTGTTTTTACTTGGAGCAGATGCTGCTGAATATTTGTTAGTTGTGATAATTGTCATGTGAAGTATGCTAGTCTTGTGACACAAAATACTCCCAAATTACTCAGTTTGCATAGTATTGTTTTAAAGGCTGAAGCTCCTCTGATTACATATTCCCCTTTTTGTTCTGAGTTTCCTAGTAGCAGCATTCTTTTGCTCAAATGTCAGGGTGCAGCGGAGCAGGGGGGTTTCTTTTCCCTTTGAGAAAGCATTACCAATAACCTAATACCTGAAATCAACATTCCCTGCATATTTGGATATGACAGCAATATTTGGGCATAGCACATTGATACTTTAAATTATAATAACAGTTCAATGTGTTAATCACCCCTTCCCATTCTATATATTCAAAGATTCAACTGAACAGAGACCCATCTGGACTGTGGTTTTGAATATAGAATGGGGGTACTACTTTGTAATCTACAAAAGTAATTTTGCATAAAGGTAAGGAAAGTGCCTGGCGAGTGCTCTTGTATTTAAATGACTGAAAACCACCTTTTTTGTTTGATTTGGCATTTGGAGTAAGGCAGACTATTGGGATAAGCAAGTTGGATGGCGCCAGTAATAACTAGGTGCAAATTATACTCAAGTATGAGAATTGGAAAATGCAATATTTCCAATGTCAGATTCAGGGTCAAGAAACATTAATAGGGATGAATTTTTCTAAACTATGACGTTCACATAAGAATGCTTAGCAAAATTCTGTGTTCTTCATACCATTTTGTAAATGGCATTAGCGCATTTATGATCTGATTCTTAAATGATAGAAGAATTTAGACTGGATTATTTGAAAGAATAATGACATTTGATAATAGGTTTAAACGTTTATTTGTTAGCTGTGTAAATTCTAAAATATGTGCTAAAGCTTAGCAGTCACCTATTGGAAATTGGTGAAAATCATACTTTGTTTTTGCACAAATGTTGGGAGGCTATGGGCTTCAAATGTCCTAGCAATTCTTAGCACTCAAGCAGTGATCACAATTTAAGGTGAAGTATGTGAGTGAGTGGTCAGTGAATTTTATCAAATCTAATTCAGGAAGTTTTCTTACCTTCCTTAGGGCCACCTTTTAAAAGCTCCATTTGAAACTGAAGTTCTCCTCCTTTTTCAATTGGGTGACCTTACTGTCCAGTATAAGCTACTTCACTTTGGATTCCTGCTCTTTATAACACTATTTTAATAAGATCAGTCACATGAACCTAATGTAATCTTAAAGTGGATGAGATTAAATTGACATTGGGATGGTGTGATCCAAGCTGCTAGGTCCTCCTATATTTAGTGTAAACATCAGAGTGACTAGGCAACAAACAATCTTTTAACTTTCTAATCCTGTAATTGAAATATATTTCATTTGGAAGTGGGTGGTGGTTTGAAAGAGGTAGTCATAGAAAATATTTTCATTGCTTTTGATGATTACATTCGCTGTTGCTGTCTAGCGTGTGTGTGTGTGTGTATTTTCATATATAGAGATTCTAGTTTTAGAAATTCTACAGAAGTGTTCATCTTTTAAATTAGGCACCTTTTACTGACACCAAAATAATTGAGGTATCAATTTAACAAGTGGAGACTTGAAATAACCAGACAAAGCTGAATGTTTATCAGATTGTATCATGTAAATTCCTGTTGAAGTTAAGTATTATCACCAAAGAGATATTTTCTTTCTGTAAATTATTTTCTATGGTACAAAAATATTCATTCCATTTTTATTCATTAACAGCCGGGGTCATGTTCTGCTATCATTCAAAAGCTGAAGACCACAGCAGAAGAGGTTGGTAACATGGTTGTTGTTTCTCATTTTTATTAATAAAAATGAATCAAATTTAAATACTGCAATAATTTTTTGAGTTCCCCTTAAATTATTCTTGTGATGAATTCAAAAGTTGACTTTGAGCCTTCTTAACTCTTGCACAAATAACTAACTTTCCAGATCTCTCTCTGGGTGCAAATTCTTCTTCACAAATCCATGCTGTATACTTTTCATTGTCTTTCATTTCCTTTTCACATGGTGCCCAGAATTCTGCACTGATGAATATGTTGTGTTCCACATGAACCTCTTCAATTTCAATGTGTGCAAAACCATGGATTTGCATTATTTCTAGCCCTGTCTTCTCAACTGTCAACCTTTAGTGACCAGTAGTAGCTGATTCCCTTTATTCTGTATTGCATTTAAAATCTTGCATTTGATCTCAACACAGATATGGTAGGCCAAAGGGCCTGTTCCTGTGCTGCACCACTCTATATTCTATTGATATATTTCCTTCGTCTATTGTTATTCGGTTAGTTATTCTACATTGGAACTGGATCTGCCAGTCTTGTTTTTTTTACCCTCAAGTTATCTGTGCCCTCTTACAGTAATTAACATCATCCTGACAATTTGCATTTCCTGAATCCATATTAATGCATGTAGTATTTTAAAAAGTGAGCATTGTTCACTCTGAAATAGCAATTGCTCGACCTTTTCAGTTTGAGAAGCTGCCGTTTACTGTTCACCACTAATCTCTAGCCATGCCTTGTAATGTGCCATTCTTTTTACCGTAAATTAGGCGAAAGTGAGGACTGCAGATCCTGGCAATCAGAGTCGAGAGTGTGGTGCTGGAAAAACTCAGCCGGTCAGGCAGCATCCGAGGAGCAGGAGAATCGACATTTTTGGGCATAAGGGACATTCCTGATGAAGGGCTTATGCCCGAAACGTTGATTCTCCTGCTCCTCGGATGCTGTCTGACCAGCTGTGCTTTTCCAGCTCCACACTGTCAACTCTTTACCCCAGATGTCTTAAACAATTTTTGGGAAGTATTCCTTTTCTCATTTGCTAGTTTTTAAACACTCTCTTTGGGTAATCAAATGCAGCCTGTCTTTTAGAAATCCATCTCAGCTCTTCTTGGTCAAACCCCTGTTTCTTCTTGTGCTTAGTGGTTTGTCAATAACCAAAGTAAGACCATAAGCCTATAATTTTCCTCTTTTCTGAAAAGAAATGTCACATTTGCTATCATACAACCCTCAGACAATTTCCCATCTCAATCACTTTTTTTTAAAAATTAATTTATGGGATGTGGGTGTCGCTGGTGAATCAGCATTTATTGCACATCCTTCATTTCCCTCAACAAGGATTCTTAGATGTAAATTTTGGATTTGGTTATTTTGTCCACCTTATGTTTGAGCAATTTCATTATAGTCCAAATTGTCTTCAAAAAATAGCATGTCTAGTATTTATTCCACATCCCATTGCTGGGGCATCTAAACTTGTGCTTCCTTTTAATTTTAAGCTTGTCTCCTTGTCTAAGTTGGAATGAGTTTGTTCCTCTAGATTACAACATGATCTATCCATGCAATGATGCCTCCTACACCAAATGACTTCTCATTTTTCAGTTAAAGTGTGTTAAAATCAGCATTTGTCAGGGAATTGGGGTCATCTCTGATCCTCCTAGACTTGGGAATGGTGCAGAACTCTATTTATATTGAAACAAAAAAAATGCAGAGATATTTTATACATTGTAGAGACTTTTTATCTGTACATGAGAGATTTATATGACTTTGCTTTTATCCCAGAAAAAAACCAGATTTTCAGCCTGCTTTATTTGACCAACAATTATCGCAAAAAAGATGTATTATTATTCGCAAGCAAAGTGCTTTTGCAGAAATAGTTGTTGGTTTCGTTTTAAAAAAGGGAAACATGGCCTTAGTTTTAGAATAAAATAATCTTTTTGAAACTTGAAATTAATGTGTATTTTATTATCTAAAAATTAATGCATGCTGTAGTGCGATGGCAGGCAATGCACAAACCTTTCTCCATTTTGGGTACGTGTGAGAAGGTGGTTTATGAACAGTTTATTTTGCAGTAAAGAATTAGGTGCTAGAGCAAAACAGGCTCTTGGATTGGAACTAATCCTGATTCTGCATAGCTTCAGGATCTGTTATCCTTTCCTGAACTCTGGATATTGGTTAACTTGAACCTGAGTGGAGGAAGTTTGCAATTCTGACCTCAGAGAAACTAATTAAAGTTGTCATTCCTAATGTAACAATTATATCAGTGTAAACATGCATAGTAATGATGGCACACTTTCCACTATATATTCAGTTTGTAGTGATCTTAAAAGGCTGTATGTACATATATGCATGATTGTAATCCAAAATTTATCCTGAAATTTGTATGGTTACGCTTAAAATATGTAATTGGTGAAGATAATCCTTTTGAGGGTTCCTGGTTGAAACCTCATCTTGGAAAGTTAATGAGCTATTTTCATTTAATTTCCACAGGAAACAGAGTCAACATCCATCCAGGCAGCTGACAGTACAGCAACCAATGGCAGTGTGATCCCTACAGACAAAAGGTAAAGATCTGAAAACAAATGTTTAAACAATCTAAAATGTCACCATCTCTTTGACAAAATTAATTCTTAAAGTCAAATACACCCAAAATAAGGGGTAAAATCTCAAATTACTGAAACATAATCACTGAAAGTTTTTTTTTGAAAGGATCTGCAAATACTTGCTTTGGCAGCCTGTCACACATGTTTCAGCCGTATAGTTGTGTCACACTTAAAAGATTGGGATTAGGAGCCTCATTGATCTTTGTAATTGCAGATGGTAGTATGCTCAGTTGTGTCTCAATTGTTTTTCCAATAAAATGAGTACAGATTGTTATTACTATTGAGTCGCACTTCATTGATCAGAATAAATATCTAGTAGTTAACCACTTCTGCATTACATGGTCTTATAATAAAATCGTGACTGCAAAAGGATTCCTGGTTTTCTGGAATTATATGTTTACCTCTAGGACTTTCATTACAATTCATTGTATTAAATGGCAGGCATAAACCGCAAGATGTTGTTGAGTCTAGTTTAATGTATTGAATTTTGCTGCTGTTCATTTAGTAGCTTATTCAATCTGTCATTTGATCTCCTTTTCACTTGTTGCAATAATTGAGAATCAGCCCAGTTATATCATTCAAACTGTAGTCAGATACAACTGAATTTACCTGAATCATTGCTTAAAGTTAACAAGAATCCAAAGTTCAAAACCTGGACCTTCTTTCTAAGGTGCTTTTTTATTTTCTGTGATTGAATATTTTGGGTGAATAAAATTTTCTCATTGGTGGCCAAAATGATCAACAGAAGATGGCCACATTGCAGTTTTGTCATTGGACAAGAACATCTCTGGCCAGGTAGTGATTTAAGGGCTTGACCTGCAGGGAATTTGTGCCCACAAGACGTTTCCTCTATCAAAACAGTAATACCAATATAATCTAATTTGCATTATAAATCCGATAAGTTTGCATATTGATGTGGTCGTTACAAGTGTAACTTCAAATCCTGGTACTGCAAAATTCCTGGATTTTAAAAATAAATGGAAAATCAGTGATCCCATGAAATTTATTTTTGTCTGATGACAGGCTTATCCACTAAATAACTTATTAGATTTTGGATGATGCTGCTGGCTATCAGAATATAACTTTGTGCTGGTCTTTATGCATAAAGACATAGATTTCTTCAGCTTCTGAGAGCCATAATAATACTGAGAAACAACAATCATAAGAAGACTATCTTAACCTCTGACTTTATGATGGCAGATGGCCACTGATGAAGCAGCTCTAGGTTGTTGACTACCCTGACTACTCCTGCAGAACTGTCTTGGGACGAAGATAATTATCCTTCAGCATATACCAAATCATTTCTTGTATTATTGATTTGTGAGGTTCCCCTGTTATTGTATTCAGTCAAATACTGCCTTGATGTTAAGGGTAGCACCATTCAAACTTATTCATGCTTGGTCCAGCATTGTAACCAGATCTGGAGCCACATGGCTGTGATGAGTCTCAAATTGAGCATCAGTGAGCAAGTTATGGTTGATTAAGTACCTCTTGACAAAATACCAGGTGTATAAGAGTAGGTTTTCTTTAAAAAGGTGTTAGGTTGGAGGAATAAGATGCAGTGAGCTTAATATGTATTTTAAAAAGCTTAAATGTAGAAAATAAAGAAGTCTAGGTGGACAGATATCTAAGGCCTGACATTTCAGTCATAGAGGTTTGGAAAGAGGTAGATGTTGTAATCAGTGCATGACTAAATCACAAATGTTAGTTATAATTTACTCTTGATTCAAAAATCGTTCTTTTTGACTTCAACTTTATCAATGGCATTCCCTTACTGTCGAATAGAAAGAATGGGAAACCACGTAACGGCACGAGGTGGTTTAACATTAATTGTGTCAAAGTTCCTGACGTCTGGCATCTGAGAAGGTGTGAATGGGCACTTGGACAATTATAAGAAAATCAAACAAAGTTGATGTGGTTTTGTGAAAGATATCATTGGTGAATTTTCTTGGTCACTAGCACAATAGCTAAATGGACCTTCAGAATACATTTGACTAGAGCCTTTGCGCATTATTTACGAATAAAAATGAGAGCAATGAAATAATAACACTGAATTACATTGAGGTCAAGTTATTTAAGTTTTGTTTGGATTCCTGAGAGTTTAGGTGGTGGAGTGGTGATCTAATCTGTGTTTATTTATTTGCAGAAGAATAATTTACAAAGTTTGTTGAATTCAAAACAATGGTGTATTCATCTAAGAATCAAACTGAGTCATTTGAAGAAAAGTCAGAGGCACTTGTTCCAATTCAAGGATAGCGCAAATTTGGAACATCTCCAAAAGATGGTGCATGCTTTGCCAAATTTTCAAGATGGGTTCTTTGTCAAATAAGACAAAGTTGTGGGTGGCACGGTGGTTCAGTGATTAGCACTGCAAACTCACAGCGCCAGAGACCCGGGTTCGATTCCCGCTACTGTTTCTGTGGAGTTTGCACGTTCTCCTGCATCTGCATGGGTTTCCTCCATGTGCTCCGGTTTCCTCCCACAATTTAAAGATGTGCAGATCAGGTGAATTGGCCATGCTAAATTGCCCATAGTATTAGGTGCATTAGTCAGGGGTAAATATAGGATAGGAAAATGGGTCTGGGTAGGTTATTCTTCGGAGGGTCGGTTTGGACTTGTTGGGCCAAATGGCCTGTTCCCATACTGTAGAGAATCTAATCTAAACAAGAATATCGAGGCATAAGAGTTAAAATCAGTTGAGTGGGTTTAAGGTATAGATGAGCCATGACGTATTTACATTGCAGAACCAGATCAGAGGACTTAAGAACCAACTCCCATTCCTATCTTCATACATGAGTATATTTGTAAGTTCCCTTTCAACATATTTAACATGTCATTAAGCTGAAAGGGCTTAATGCAGGCTTTCAATGGATTTGGCTACTGAACGTATAGTAAAAGTACAATTTGATTAGTTATCCTTATCAAATTAATTGACAATGAAGTGTACACTTTGCACATATTTGTGTATATAGAGTAGTCAGCTGTTTAACGAGATGTTAAATAGAATGCTTTATTTTTAGCTTGCTTACCAAGTAAAGTCTAAACAGATTTAGGAATCAAGGTCTAACTGTTTTAAATTGTACTTCTTTAAGCATTCCAGTAATCAGTATAATTTTAGTTGTATTGCAAGGTAGAAATTGAGAAACTGTTAAGACGTGAACAAAATGTAAAGCTTTGAGAGGCTTTATCAACGTTCTGTGATTAAAACGAGTGAGAATTAATTAACATCAATATTGCCTGTTGTCTTTTTTTCTGAATATTTGTGTAAGCTGATCTCATACTGGAGAATCAAGCGGAAAGAGCTACTGAATTAGCATTTGGTTGAAATAGTTTGATCACATCCTGTGTTTGTGACTGATAGCTTAGATGCCGAGTAATCAAGGCAACAAATGATTTCTGCCTCACCAACTCTGAAACTGTATAATTAGAGAAATCAAAAAATTGTCCAACTTAATGTCAATTTTTTTTGCAGCTATCTCTGTTTCGATGGTGATATTCCTTCAAACCTTTGGGTGAATTATTTTGATAGTTTCTGTTCTATGCCATTTTAAATAATAAAACTAATATCTTGTTACATTTATACATTAAACAATCTGTTGAATGAAGTTGCCAGCTTTTTGAACCACTTTGAAATAGGATTACATTGTATTTCCAGTAGAAATTTATATCGGAATTGGATTTAGTTAAAAGCCCATTTTTGTAATCTGGATAGGTTTTTTTTTAAAGAGGGGAGTAATAAAATGGTTTTTATTCCTGTTTTTGCAGGATAGGGTTTCTTGGTCTAGGCTTAATGGGAAGTGGAATAGTTGCAAATCTCTTGAAAATGGGACACACTGTTACAGTGTGGAATCGCACAGGAGAGAAGGTATGCCTCCTTCAAATTTCTACATTTTGGGCCCACGTTTTCAGTTATTGTTGTCAGCTTTGCCACATTGTCAAAATTATTGTTGATTGAACCCCCACTTCAGGGACTTTATATAATTCAGATTGACTCTTCAGTGCATTGTCAGTGGTACTGTTTTCTGTTTCTGTTGAACATATGGCATTATTTGTAAGAGAACAGGAGAATTTTCTCATTGAATATTGTTGAAAACAGATTATTTGATTCTGCATCTCATTTGCTGTATAAATTGGCAGCTGGGTTCTCCTACATTGCAACAACAACTCCACATTAAAAGTACTTCATTGCCTGAAAAGTACTTTAGTGTCCTGAAGTTGTGAAAGCGTTATAGAAATCCAAGTATGTCTGGATATGCCATCACTTTTCTCAAATAAAAGCACTGTGCATAATAGAGATCTAATCTAAAAATCAATTGCTTGATAAAGTCAGCAGGTTTCACAGCATCAGTGGAGAGAGGCAGAGACAAAGATAAAAATTGAGGCCCAATATAATACACGTATGAAGTCCAAACAGCCTGAGAAACACTAGTATCACTACCTATGTAAAATAGGGATTATGCGGCAAAAGTAATGAATTAGATGTGCAACACCTTCAATCATATGTCTCTTTCAACACATTCAATGTTTTATTTCTAGACAGGAGGTCTGTCCACTTCTAATACTGGCATTAAGACTGAAATCCGAAAGGTATTCAGCCTATCCAAGTAACTCTGTGACCCAGAACTTTAGTGGGACACCAGTATATTCTGAACGTTCCATTCTGAAATGAATATATATAAATGATTTTCCTTATGAAATGAAAATTTATCAAACACCTCTTCATTTTGTGGCAGTGCGACCCTTTTCTTCAGGAGGGGGCACGTTTAGGACGGACTCCAGCAGAGGTGGTTTCTATGTGTGATATCACATTGTCTTGCATCTCTGACCCAAAAGCAGCTAAAGATGTAAGTACATTCTAATGTTATTTGAGTTGATTGACTGAGCAATAAAGAGTCATGATGATCATTACCTCGATTTTCTTTTTAAACACTATTTAACTTTATGGAGAGCAATGCTAATGCATCAATATGACACTCTTAATTTAAAAAGTAAACCTAATAATCTAGGAGAAGCTGAACAGGTTGGGGCTGTTTTCCCTGGAGCATCAGAGACTGAGGGGTGACCTTATAGAGGTTTATATAATCATGATTGGCCTGGATAGGGTAAATAGATAACGTCTTTTCTCTGGGGTTGGGGAGTCCAGAACCAGAGGGCATAGGTTTAGGGTGAGAGGGGAAAGGTATAAAAGAGACGTAAGGGGCAACTTTTACACAGAGGGTGGTGTGTGTATGAGGAAATAGTGGGGGCATCCAGATGGGTATATGAATAGGGAGGGTTTAGAGAGATTTGGTCCAAGTTCTGGTAAATGGGACTAGATTAGGTTGGGATGAGTTGGACCAAAGGGTCTGTTTCCGTGCTGTCCATCTCTGTCTCTATAACAATCTGAGTATTTGTAGCAAGTTTACTTTGTGTTTTCAGCTGGTTCTGGGTCCCAGTGGGGTACTGCAAGGGATTCGACCAGGCAAGTGTTATGTTGACATGTCTACAGTGGATCCTGAGACATCCACAGAAATCTCACAGGTATGACCAGACATTTTACAAACCATCAGATTTACTTGTGCACTTAAATTGTGCATGTACCAAATTTCAATTCAGCTGGTATGAATTGCAGACTCCACATATTTAATGCAATATTGACTCGAAAGAGATTAGAAACACTAAAGAAAATATAGTCATTCTGCAAAACTTGAAGGAAATTAATTAATATATAATTTGAATTAGCTTCTGCAAATTAGTACATTTTCCATACATGAAGATTGTCTAGCTGCATTGAAGATGACTGGCTCAGCTGTTTCAAACTTGAATAGTTTTAATTAAATGAGAAGCCTATAGATCAGCAATAGTCAACTTTGTTCTGAAATATAGGTTCTACTTGGAGCTTTCTTCCAGTTATCTATTCTGTTTTTCACCTCCTGTGTAAGACCTTGCTTCGTAAATTCTTCTGGAGGGGTGTCAATGGTTAGATGCCTAATTGCTTCTGTCATTTTTCTTCCGTTGCTCAGGTGATCACTTCCAGAGGGGGGCGGTTTCTTGAAGCACCAGTCTCTGGCAATCGGCAGCTTTCAGAAAATGGAATGCTGGTGATCCTTGCTGCTGGAGATAAAGCTTTATTTGATGAATGCAGCAGCTGTTTTCAGGCCATGGGGAAGAAGTCATTCTATTTGGGTAGGTCTATGTTTTCACAATCCTCAAACTATTTCTCCCCTAAACTGTGTTTGAATCACCTCAATGGAATTGTTTTAGATTCTGGGCAGCACGGTGGCTCAGTGGTTAGCACTGCTGCCTCAGCGCCAGGGTCCCGGGTTCAATTCCACCCTTGGGCAATTGTCTCTGTGGAGTTTGCACATTCTCCCCGTGTCTGCGTGGGTTTCCTCCGGTGCTCCAGTTTCCTCCCACAGTCCAAAGATGCGCAGTTCAGGTGAATTGGCCATGCTAAATTGCCCATAGGGTTAGGTGCATCAGTCAGAGGGAAATGGGTCTGGGTGGGTTACTCTTCGGAGGGCTTGTTGGCCCGAAGGACCTGTTTCCACTCTGTAGGGAATCTAGTCTAATCTAATCTAATCTGTCAAGCTCAATGTCTTTTTTTCCCGGAGAATCATATCTAACCCAATTGTGAGCCCCAGCAACAAGAATTAAAAATTGAGTGTTAATTGACAAATGAAGTGTTCCTCAATAACAGTTTTTTTTTGGTACAGAACATTATTTGAAACAATCTATTGGTCACTCCACTTTAAAACTCTGTTAACAACAATTCTTTTTCATTTTATTCATGTCCTACTGTGTAAGCTGCTGAACTTCATACTAGAACTGAATAAAAGTGACTGAGTTTGAAGTTTAGCCCGGGGGGAGAAGTTGTAGAATTGAAATGATCTGATCAATTTAATGTTCCATCTTAAAAGATTGTCCCCTAACCTTTTTGGCATTGCTATTTTTTTTTCAATCTGCTGCTAAATAATACCAGCATTTGGTGTTCAATCTTAAACTGCTTTAAATGAAACTCAGCCTGAAGGATGAGTAGCTTTTGTCTTTTTTTTTTGGAAGACATCCCTAATGGGGAAACTGTTTTCTAAAAACAAACATCTCATCCTGCCAGTGCTTAATTTGTTTAATTGAGGGTAGAGTAGCACAGATGCTGGAAATCTGACATAAATGCAGAGAGAGCTAGAAATACACAGTAGATCTGGCGACATCTGCTAAGAAACCATTTAATATTTCAGGCTAATGACCCTTCAATAAAACTCAACTTGATTATTAGCTCTTTATGTCAATGCAGATATTGTCAGACCTGACTATTCATAGCAATGCTTGCTTATAATTGAGGGTATGGCTCGGGCTGTCTGATAATCTCAGGATGTCATATAAGATGTGCTTTTTGCTTTTTAAAAAAAAAAGCACAAGTACTGCTTTCAGGACTAAGTGAAGCACATGATTGAGTGAGCTTAAACTATTGTTTCCTTTTCAGGTGAGGTGGGCAGTGCTTCGAAGATGATGCTGATTGTAAATATGATCCTCGGCAGCTTCATGGCTTCTGTAGCAGAAGGATTCACGCTGGCTAAAAAAGCAAGTCAATCGCAAGAAGTATTGCTTTACGTCTTGAGTCAGGGACCTTTGGCAAGTTCGTTTTTGGATCAGAAGTGCCAAAGTAACTAACGTTTCTGTTTTTCTTAGGGGTTGAATATTGGTGGGAGAAAGAATTGGTTCAGGCCAGAATTCTTTGTCCGAAATGTGGCTGAATCCATATTAAATAAAATAATTTAATTTCCAGTCAAAATCCAGGTGCAAATGCTGCTAATGAAAACATTGGGAATTACTATTGGTTTTAATACAAGACTCTGTTTTATGCAATATTTTTATACTGGCCTGTTTAGAGTCGTAGTCATACAGCACGGAAACAGACCCTTCAGTTCATCTCGTCAATGCCGACCAGATATCTCAAACTTAACCAGTTCCATTTGTCTATGTTTGGTCCATATCCCTCTAAACCTTTCCTATTCATGCACCTGTCCAAACGTCTTTTAAATATCCTTTACCATTTTCTCTGGCAACTCGTTCCGCACACACACCGCACTCACCTTAAACCTTTTAAAAACTGAAAGAATTTTTGCACTGGAAAAATGAATCATTTGGAGATGAGTATTTAGTAGTCCAAATTGGTGAGCTTTTTACCAGTTCAAAATATGGGTTTTCACCTGGGGCTATGATTATAGACAGATTTGCACAAGATTTAAACTTGAAGATAAACTCCTATAAGTGAATGAAAGATTGTCAGTGAAGCTTGAGGAAGAGTTACTCTTTGTAGAATTTGTTAAACAGAAATGGTCTGTTAAGCTCACTTGAAACCTGGAAAACTGGAGCCCAGGTAGATGCAGTGTCTACAAGCCACAATGAATTGCTTGCACCATTGTATGTAACAGATGTGAAGATAACTTTGAGGGCTTTGATTTTGGACAGACAGTTATTATTGCTCATAGAATAGAATTGGATTTTACTATATAGTGGACATGGTTGTGCCACAAGCCAAACTAGACCCAGATTTTTGGTTATTTTGTAAGAACAAAGGTGAATCTGAAAGTTAGCTGCTTGCATATCAGGCCTATTAAATCAGTTACTTTTTAAAAATGTAACTGTGTATTTTACAGATAATTGAACTTTAACCTTGCTTAACCTAGTCTTTTCATATCTTCGTTCAAAGATTTATTATATGTAATAGTAAATAACCAATAAACCCATTTACTGTATAGTGATTCTCTCATCAGGTATTTTGCAGGGAAATTTCAAGCCTGACTTCTTGTTGAAACACATACAAAAGGACCTCAGGTTAGCCATTGCTATGGGTGATTCTGTCAATCATTCAACTCCAATGGCAGCTGCGGCCAATGAAGTAAGTTTTCGACGTGTTCTGCCCTGATGTTTGTTTGTTTGTTTGCAAATCAAATTTTCAAATAAAGAAATGTTGGACTTGGCTCCGTGAATAAGTGGCAAGACATGAGGTACCTGATTACCATCTGGAACAGTTCACTAGATTAGAGTCATGTAGTGGCACTTATTAAACAAAAGTATTCCTTGAGATTGATTTGATGTGAGACTGCAATGATGTTCACAGCGGTCAGCACAAGACTTTCTATCGTTTATTCCTAGCTGCAGCTCTAAAAGGTTGTGGGGTTTTTCTTTAAATATTAGCATAACTATGCTCACAGTTTCTCAATGTCTACTCTTCTGCTTCTTGGTCCTCGTTGCAATGTCTTTCAAATTTTAAACCATGTGTTTATTGTTGCTTAGTTTTGATAAGCTACTTTAAACATCGAAATGAAGTTTTTGTTTTCTTTCCATAATCATTAGATTGGTGGTTTATCTCAACCTGTCTTACGTAATCAGAGTTTATATTTTAATCCATCATATTTAATATTGCAGAATTTGGTGGCATAGTTCTTTATTTGTTTGTCTATTCTTTTTCGTTGTTCAAGCTGAATTATTGTGCTCTTGATGAAAAGTTGCCTTTAAGGATTGCTGTTACTCTTCCTTTCAATTTAATGCTGATTTAGTAATTAAAAAGTTAAGAGTCCAAATCTACCCTGTGGCAGTTATTACAGCTGTTGATCCTTGACTGTATATTGTACAATTGCTTTGATGTAACCTTAAGCATTCTGTAGAACAGTGAAGCTTCGGACAGAAAAAAATAAACATTTTGAAAAGTGATAGTGAAGATAGCAGCATTGTTTACCACAAGCATTACATCATCAAACTCTAATGACAGATATCAGTCCTGTTTGTTACTTGAGTTTTATCGGTAAGTAGGAAATAGTTTGGTTTGAAAATACGTTCTTGCTACTTCTTTAAAGCTTTACACTAGAGATGCTACAATATAAAATACTTTGACTCTGGTTAAGGGGAACTATTCAAGACTGGCCAGGAGCCTCTGGTCCTTGACTTGGTGTTTCCAAGCCTCAAGATCTAGATGATATGCGGAGAGCTAAATTTGGGGATTCTGAAATTATCTATATCTGTTGAACATAGCTTCAGCCCTAGAATAAGATGTAATTTTAAGATTTAGTTTTAACTTACCGTCCATCTGCAGATCCTGATGTTTGACATCATAGCAAGTATCATGTCGTGGATCTGGCTGAACTTCATTTAAATCTACAATAAATGGAAGAGGCAGAGCTATTCACACATGATTTAACAATTGAACTGATAGTAATCTTTTATCTGTGTTGATCTCTTTGGTGCAAACACATGTTAAAGTTAATGCGTTTGTAACTTGAATTGATGCAATTTTGGAATGCACCAATGGGATGTTAAAGCAGGGCAGGATAACCAATTTAATTTTACGCATGTTCTCTCTATCTATTCCTAATAATGTTCCAGTAGTTTAGTGATTAATGTACTACTAAAAATTTATGTTAACATCAAATTTGTTATTTTCTTACAGGTGTTTAAGAAAGCAAAGGCATTGGACCAGTCAGAAAATGATATGTCTGCAGTATACCTGGCCTGCAACCAGTGATTGCCGCAATGTTTTAATTGTTCCCTTTAAAATTTGGGGCCATTTACTTTGGTTTATATGTTTCCATTATCAGTAACAGCTCTCATCTGCCCCAGTGGCCATTGTAGATTGAATTCCTCTAATGATTGAGGATGGTAATGGTCCACAGCCCACCAAATCTCATTAATACACTGGCACATGGCATCTCTGAGACTGTGAATTAAGTATGTGCCAACCAGCTGCTGCTTTTCTTTCGGTTGTAATTTTGTTAGAATGGTGTTGAGAAGTTTACTTATTGAAAGATGGCTATTGACAAAGGTATATGCTAGTGTTAACCCTTTGCAATTTTTAAAACTGGTTTTGTAAGTACCTCCTGATGTGGTAACTGCTGATACAAACCTAACTCTGGTACTGCCAGTCACCAGACTGACACTGTTGTATCACCAAGTCATGGGTGACAAATCTCTAAGATCTGTGAAGTGATCACAGGTAGAGGTCAAAAAGTTGGGATGCACAAAGAGCTCAAGGCCTGTACTGTAATGATATTGCAGTAAATTTTATATTCTGGTTGTCTTAGTGATGCCAGCATGGGTTGTCTGTACATATTATCAGAATGTCTGATATTGCTATTCTGTACAAAATGAAACGTTTTACTAAACTGGTATCCTGCTTTGTATTTCCCATGTGGCTTGTATTGGAGGGAGAAAGATTTGCTCATGCAGGTGGGCAAAAGAAACCACACATGACACTGGAAGAAAATCTGCACAGTTTTGGGACTAGCCCACTTATTACTAGAGCTTGTGTGCAGTCTTTGTTTTGGGAGTTAAAAACCTGTAATTATCTTTTTGTGATTTAATTTTGGCATCTAGTAAAATGGTTGCCACTTTATTCCTGCTCCAACAGGGTTTTTAATGGTTTTTGTGATCAGACTGACCTCAGGTTTTTTTTTTCTCTTGATTTCCAATGTTTTGGGACCCATGAAGAATATTGCAGTATTAAACCAGCGTTGTGTGCTGGAGAGAATGGAGTAAATTCTTCTTTGTGTATAACTTGCTCCCAACCCTATTCTTTACACTTTCCACTTTTTGTCATCTCTGCATTGTACATGAAAGTACTCAATCTATATTTATAGTAGTTTTTTTCCTTAAATCTTGTACTTATTTACCTTGCTTGGTTTGAGAAGTTTTTTTCCTTTCCTCACATATGTATCTAGAAATAAAAATTATGCAAATCTGTCAAGTGTTTCAGCCCATAATCCTCCTGGATCTTTGTGCTGATTACATGCAGATGTTGATCCAACTTGGGAATGTAAATCAGACATGATATTAGTTACTTTGATTGCTTTAACATTACCAACACCTATTATTGTTGCATGGAGTAGGTGTGGAATGTAATCTTGGTCACTTTACTTTGTAAGGCATGTGCTCACTTTTGGCTATACCAAAGCATGATGGTCAAATGTTTAACATGACCATGTCTAATCTATTGGACCTAAAGGTAGGTCATATTCCTTTAAGCAGCTTTTAATGTATATGTAAGAATGGCCAAGTTTGATTGAGATTGGTCCTTGGATTTCTGACTAGAATAAGGGACACAAATCAGAAGAAGTTGATCTAAAATGCATGTGTAGCCCTAACTCCTAGCAGCCTATTATTGCAGTTATGCTTTTGTTACTTTGGTTTGCTCCTCCTGCCTGTGAATTCATTCGCTGAAAATATCAGTTGCCATTAAACAAGAATAATTATTGCCTTTATGTGAACTCTGCCATGCATGCTCTGATGTAAGCATCTGCCGTCAAATACAGTGAAAATTGAAATATGTTCACAAGTAGAATGCTTAAATAAAATGTACAAATGGCCTCTCACAAGTAGTCTCCATTCCAAGATTTATCAAACTTCAAATCCCTCAAGCTAAATATGTTGTATGCAGAAGCCGGGCAGCTGGTGTTGCATATGAAGGTCGATGCTTACCTCAATAATTGTGGGTTTGAGTTATTGTAGCTGCTGCTAATCTGTCTCACCAAATATAAATGGCAGAAATACCTTCAGGTGACATATTATGCATCTCTGTTTTTGAAAGAAGAAATGAGGCAATGGTACAGTTAGCCAATTGGAAGATTATACTATGTCTGTTGCTCAAGGTAAATGTTTTATTGTAAAATGCCAAGGGTCATGAGACTATCTACCCCCCCCCCCCCCCCCCCCCAGGCATCTGTGTTGAGGATTATTTTGACTTGAAACATTTTTTTGTATGAATTCTGACAAGACTTTGAAGAGAGTCTGTAATTGGTAATTTGGAAATTTCTTCTAATTTGAAGACTTATCAAAGTTATTGGTTTACAATTCCTAACAGTCTTTTATACCTTTCTTCGATTTGTTGTAACATAACTTTCAGAAGGAGAACTTATTTATGATTTACTTGATTCCTGAATTATTTTCCTGCATGAAACCATTACTGTGCATCCACTTTGCATTAAAGATTTGTGTGCTTGCATTATCAAACCATTGCGTTGTAATGTGCAGAGTGGCCTATATCTGTGTTAGAGTGCTGCATCTATTGCTAGTTTCACAAAAAATAATCTGTGCTCTTGTACAATTTTTAATTAAAACTCTGTAAATACTGCATCTACTGCTAAGTGACACTCCAAATACAGTAATGTCATTCATGTTCACCAGTTATGTTCACTTAAAAATATATGGGATAGGATTAATATCCAGGTTATTCTATACAAATCTAGAATTTCACTCTTAAAGAAAAACACCAGGCAATTTCTAATATTGTCACTGGTTAACCCATTGCAAAGATCTTAAGTGACTACAGATAAAGAACACTCGTGTACACAAACTACTGTGGTATTTTTGTGAATTGATTGTATTTTTTATTTTGCTCTACGTGGCCTGAATTCGAAGTTGCATCCAAATTACACAATGTTGTCATTACATTTTTATAGCTTACAGTATTTCATTTTCAGATCAATATTGCAAAAATTGGCTACTATTTTTTATGAATCCATAACAATTATTTTGTTATGTACAAAATTGTATACAATTTGTTGAATTGAGTATTTGGAAGTGTAGTGAATATTTTTTTTAAAATGTATTAAGTTCAGTCTAGCTCGGTCAATAAATGCTGTTATTGTTCAGGAAACTGGTTATAATTGCATTTTGTTTTAATGTGCAAGCTGAGATTTTTTTTTTAAAGTCTTAGTTTCTTGGAGAGTGACGTCTAGTTGAACCAAAGCATTTAAGTCTTACTGAATGTTTTAACACACAAATGCATCATTTATTTTTCTAATGTAATGTGAACTGCTAACTTTTCCCTTGTCTAACATCAAAACATCCTAAACCTGACTTGTTCATGGGACATCTGTTTGCAATCTGCTAATTGATCAAGTTTTCTTGAATGTCTCCCAAACAAGATGGAGTATGTCAGTGACTGATTTCTTCTATGAACAGAGGTTTTGCTTTGAAGTTGGATATGTTTGGAAAAGACTGTTTGTTGCAGGATTTGTGGGTTTAATCCAAAGTTTAGTTCATGTTTAGGCATGGTTATCCATACACTAAGTTGAAAGAGGTAAGCTCCAATAAACTACAAATGGAGAGATACCCACAAGGTGGGTAACATCAGTAGAACCAAGCAGGTAATTTGTGATGGAGAAGTTAGCAGAAAGAATCTGAAATATTCTAGAAAGCTGCAAGATTGAAACAAAACAGGAATCTGGCAAGAAACTTTAAGTATATATATTTTTTTTAAATCACCCTTTTGTGCTTACTATGTTCATATTAGTTTTATGTTGGGATTTTGTTCCTGTGGATTAGATGATTGGTGGGAAATCAAATTAACTAGCTAGCATTAGGTGTCCTACTGGAGACTGGCGGCTCTCCATTGCCAGTGTGCTGGTAATATTCCAACACCCAGATGAGGATCTGTGAAATATCCCTGAGCAACCAGTAAATTTGGTTGGTTGAAAGGTGGGGTTGGCAGGGATTGTGGGGCTTAGCTTTGAGGCCTGTCGACCAAGGATTCTGTCACCTGTACAAGGCTGCAGATTTGCTGCTCAACACTTGAGCCACCACTAAATTATTCTGTTGGTGTTGGACAATTGATGTCAAACGGCTCAAAAACAAAGTCTCAATTGATTATCTTGCTGGCAGCAGCTGAGATTCCAGGATCAGGCCTTTCCTCCCCCAACTTGATCGAGGATAGTTTTGTCCAAAATCTAAGGGTGTTCCTGCCCAATTCTCCAGTACGTCCATCTTTGATGAAAGAAATTAAATTTTTACCTCTGGTTTTTATTTGGATGAAGTGTTAAATGCAAGATGCATAGGTGGCAGATATAGTGGTGCAGAAGGATGTGAAAATTTCTATTTCTCTCCCTTTCAATCACGGTAGAACAGAAAAGTTGCAGCACAGAAAGAGGCCAGTAAGTCAATCTCAAGGTTACAGCAGGGGCCAATTGGACCCTGGTGTCTTTGCTAGCTCTCTGAAAAAGTAACTTCTTTTCTCTGTAGCTCTGCAAGTATGTATTTTGACACAGTTACCCAATTTTCTTCTAATGCCTTGCTTGAATCTGCCTGTGCCATGTTCTCCGATTCCAAATCCTAACCAATTGCTACTCTTGAAATTTTTTCAAACTTTTTTTTGTTTGTGAACTCTACTTATCCCTTCCAATAGGAAGAACTTCTTTATCCTGCCCAAGACCCTTGTAACTTTGAAGACCACTGTCAAATCTCCTCAATGCTCTGTTCAGAGGAACAGTCCCACTTCCTACAGTCTATCCATGGGGTGGCACAGTAGTTCAGTGGCTAGCACTGCTGTATCACAGCCAGGGACTGTGTTCGATTCCACCCTTGGAAGTTTGCACATTATCTCTGTGGTTTTTCACTACGAACTCCGGTTTCCTTCCACATTCCAAAGTTGTGCAGCTTAGGTGGATTGGTCATACTAAATTGCCCATAATGTCCAAGGATGTGCAGGCTAGGTGGGTTAGCCCTGGAGAATGGAGGAATAGACTAAGGGGTGGGTCTGAGTAGGATGCTGTTTGGAGACTCGGTGTGGACTCGATGGGCTGAATGGTCTGTTTCCACACTGTAGGGATGTAACTGAAATTTCTCTATCATGAAGCCATGCTAATTAATTTTTTTTCTGCACTCTCTAAAACTTGCAATCCTAAAATGTTGAGGTTGAACCATTGTTTTATACAATTTTATCATGAACTTACTTGACAGTCAGCTCTCCTTGTTTCAGTTACCATCCGCATTGGGAGGGGGTGAATGCTGGAAGTACTAGGAGTTTATTTTGGAAAACTGAAGAATCTGGAAAGTCGAGAAGTGATGAGACAGATGTAAGATTTTGAAGGAAACCAGGGTCAGACCAGCAACATGTTCCAGATTCTGATTTTAAAATAATCATGGTGTTAACAGCTCAAATACAATTCACTTTATATCACTTCATATACTTGATTAGGAGCTCTTGTGATGCAGTGAATAATGTCCCTACCTCTAAGACAGAAACTCAATGTTCAAGTAACAGGTCAGGACTTGTTGACATTTGAAGAGTATTCATAATGTGGCTAGACAGGTTAATTATCAGGATTATTTTTAAATTAGGCGTCTGGAATAAGTAGGTGTGTTTGCTCACCCTGGCTTTCTTCAATCTCACCTTCCATCTGTTGCATTATTTCTCTACTTTCTGACACACCTGGCGCTAAGTTGTACAAGAGGGTGTTTCTGGTCAATCACACTGCAAAAGGTAACAGCAAACCACCATTACAATAATTTGCCCACCAGCATGAAGCATTCCCATGGAAATCTGTGGCTCAACCTTCATAAACAAGGACAGGAGCTGATTATGAATTAAGTTTTACTTTCTGTGATGCTTTACTAGCAGTTGTTTATCTGTAAACTCCATCTGAGAAATGTTCTTGGCTTTTAAAATGTTTATCCATAGCAAGTGGAATGCTATGCTAACTTAAAAGATTTGCTAAAACATGTAGTGCAGTACTTATCTAAGTAACTGTGGTCTTAAATTCTATACAGTGGAACAAGATAACCTGGGTTTGATAAGCACACCAGCCAAGATACACAGATGTTACTAAATCCTTCTTAACTTTAACACACACTTTTCTTCACACCATCACTGGGTTCTGTTACATTTCCTGCTTTTATTGTGCTGCAGCTTTTGGTATTTGTTCTTTGACATGTGACCTAAATGAATACAAAATATTTGCTGCAGGAAAGAAAAAAATCATCAATTTGCTGAATGCATTCTGCTCTTCCTTTTTAAAATAGGTTGAAGTTTTCTGATGCATTTGTGATTTTTTTTTTAAACTGCCTTGATACGTCTCACATGTTCAGTTTGGTAAATTGTTTTATTCGTTCACAAAATGTGAATGTCACCAGCTAGGCCATGTGTTATTGCCTATCGCTAATTGCCCAGAGCCAGTTAAGGGTCAACCACATTGCTGCAGCCCTGGAGTTACATGTCAACCACGCCAGGCAAGGATAGCAGCTTCTTTCCCTGAAGGACACAAGTGAACCAGACTGGATTTTCCTGACAATCGACAATTGTGTCATGGTCATCATAAGACCTTGAATTCCAGATTTGCATTGAATTCAAATTTCACCATCTGCAATGATGCGACTTGAACCTGGGTCTCTGGTTTAATTGTGTGGCAATATTAGTAGGCCATCACCTGTGAAAGATTTTGGAACATTTTGTTTTGTTTGTGGAATGTCCAGGCTGGCATTTATGGCTTAAAAGGTGGTGAGCTGTCATCTTGAACCACTAAAGTCTGTTTTTGGGACAGGAAGAGAAAGGTGGTGTGTTCTCAATGCTGTCTCTGGCTTTTACCAAGTTGAAAGGATTGGCAGGCTTATTCTTGATTTGTTTGGTTGTTATGAAAACACCTTCTATGCTCGAATTTGGAACTTTTGGTTCTGAAGTGGAGACATACCCACTGCAACTCAGATATTGTTTGTTTAAATGTCACCATATTCTCCCAACAATGGTTAATGTCACAATTTTCAACATTTTTTGTCAAATATAAACTGGACCTGAGGGAGATTATTTTGCGGCATTACAAGACATTGATATGGCCACTTTATAGAGTCCTAGAGATGTACAGCATGGAAACAGACCCTTCGGTCCAAATCGTCCAGGCCGACCAGATATCCTAACCTAATCTAATCTCATTTGCCAGCACCCGGCCCTTCCTAATCATATACCCATCCAGATGCCTTTTAAATGTAATTGTACCAGCCTTCAACACCACCTCTGGTAGCTCATTCCATACACACACCACCCTCTGCATGAAAAGGTTGCCCCTTTGGTCCCTTTTATATCTTTCCCTCTCACCCTAAACCTATGCCCTCTAGTTCTGGGGTCTCCCACCCCAGGGAAAAGACCTTGTCTATTTACCCTATCCATGCCTCTCATGATTTTATAAACCTCTATAAGGTCACCCCTCAGCCACTTCCACTCAAGGGAAAACAGCCCCAGCCTGTTTAGCCTCTCCCTATAGCTCAAATCCTCCAACCTTGGCAACATCCTTGTAAATCTTTTCTGAACCCTTTCAAGTTTCACAAAATCCTTCCGATGGGAAGGAGACCAGAATTGCGTGCAGTATTCCAAAAGTGGCCTAATCAATATCCTGTACAGCTGCAACATGACCTCCTAACTTAAATACACAATACTCTAACCAACAAGGAAAAGCATACCAAATGCCTTCATTATTCTATCTACCTGTGACTCTACTTTTAAGGAATTATGAACCTGCAGTCCAAGTTCTCTTTGTTCAGCAACACTCCCTGGGGCCTTACCATTAGTGTATAACGTCTGCGAAGATTTGCTTTCCCAAAATGCAGCACCAAAAATATATCTAAATTTAAACTTCATCTGCCACTCTTCAGCCCATTGGCCCATCTGATCAAGATCCTGTTGTACTGTGAGGTAACCTTCTTCATTGTCCACTACACCTCCAATTTTAGTGTCATCTCCAAACTTACTAACCATACTTCCTATGTTCACATCCAAATCATTTCTAAAAATGACAAAAAGCAGTGGACCCAACATCGATCCTTGTGCACACCATTGGTCACAGGCCTCCAGTCTGAAAAGCAACTCTCACTCACCACCCTCTGTCTTCTACCTTTGTGGGGGAGCCAGTTTTGGATTGGGATGGAAAAAGTTAAAAATTGCACAACACCAGGCCACAGTGCAACAGATTCACCCGGAAGTGCCAGCTCTTGGAGCGCCACTCCCCCATCATGTACCTGATGAAGGAGCAGCACTTTGAAAACCAGTGCCTCCAAACAAACCTGCTAGACCACAACCTGCCGTTGTGCGACCTTTAACTTCTACCTTTTGAGCCCATTCTGTATCCAACTGGCTAGTTCTCATTGTATTCCATGCCATCTAACTTTGCTAACCAGTTTCTCATGAGGAATCTTGTTGAACACTTTACTGAAGTCCATATAGATCACATCTACCGCTTTGCCCTCATCAATCCTCTTTGTTACTTCAAAAAACAGTCAAGTTTGTGAGACATGTCCCATGCCCAAAGCCATACCGACTATCCACAATCATTCTTTGCCATTCAAAATACATGTAAATCCTGTCCCTCAGGATTCCCTCCAACAACTTGCCCACCACTGATGTCAGGCTCACTGGTCTATAGTTCCATGACTTTTCCTTACCACCTTCCTTAAATAGTGGCACCATGTTAGTCAACCTCTAATCTTCTGGATCCTCACCTGTGAATATTGACGATACAAATATTTCACTTTTGGAATATTGTATGCAATTCTGGTCTCCCTCCTATTGGAAGGATGTGTGCAACCTGAAAGGCTTCTGAAAAGACTTACAAGGATGTTGACAGGGTTGGAGGGTTTGAGTTTTTAGGAGAAGTTGAATAGGCTGGGACTTTTTTTTCACCTGGAGCACCTGAGACTGAGGGGTGATATTATAGAGGTTTTATAAAGTCATGTGGTGCATGGAATGGGTAAATAGACAAGGTCTTTCCCTGGCGTAGGGGAGTCCAGAACTAGAGGGCATAGGTTTAGGATGAGAGGGGAAAGATATAAAAGGGACGAAAGGGGCAACTTTTTCACACAGAGGGTGGTACTTGTGTGGAATGAGCTGACAGAGGAAGTGGTGGAGACTGGTACAATTACACCATTTAAGAGGCATTTGGATGAGTATATGAATAGGAAGGGCTTACAGGGATATGGGCTGGGTGCTGGCAAATGGGACTAGATTAGGTTAGGGTATCTTGTCAACATGGATGGATTGCATTGAAGAATCTGTTTCCCTGTTGTATATCTCTATGACTCAATGAAGTAGTGGTATGTTGGGAATATTTATCACAAGTGACCTCCAAGAGACCAGGCTAATGCAGTTGGTGGAACTTAAATTGAACTCAAAATCTGGAGTTGTCATAAACTTCAATGGTCATTTATTGGGTAGGTGACAGCCTAGTGCTATTATTGCTAGACTGTTAAGCCAGAGATCCAGATAATGCTCTGGGGACCAGGGTTTGAATTCAGCCACAGCAGTTAGTAGAATTTGAATGCAATTTATAAAATCAGGAATTATTGGTTTAATTATGACAATACAACAATGTCAATTGTTGGAAAACCCATCTGGTTCCCTAATAGCCTTTAGGGAAGGAAATTGCCATACTTAGCTGGTCTGGCCTATATGTGACTCCACACCTGCAGCAATGTGGATACCTTTTAACTGGCCTCTGTGGTGGCCTAGCAAACCACTTGGTCCACGGGGCAATTAGGGATCGACAACAAATGCTGAAGACATTCTAGGTAAGAGTAAAATGAAATCAATGAGACATTTTATAAAATTAATCACATTGCATCATAGCCCAGTATCTTCCCCCAAATACTCCCCATGATGTCTCCCAAAGAGTGGCCTTTTTGGTACCAGTGGCACAGTTATGTTAATTAGACCACAGCTGGATTACTCTGTGCAGTCCTGGTCGCCACGTTATAGGAGGGCTGTGACGGCATGAAAGGGAGCAGAGGAGATTCATCAGGATGTCAGTGGAGCAATTCTGTCCTGAAGAGAGATGAGATACATGCAGGCATCATTGATGATAATCTGGCTCAGGACTGATGGACCCTTTCCAAGCTAATCTTTTTTTTTTCTTAAACTATTCAAAATGGCTCGTGGTGACAGTAGCAAAGTTTTCCAATGTGTGTTACTGTTTTTCTCACTAAATGCACATGACAATAAATCGTTAATTCTTCAGATAGCTTTCTTTGCTTTAAGGAAAACAATACTACCCTAAGAGGGATTCTGATTGAGGTGTATGATATTCTGAGGGGCAGAGACATGGAGAAGCTTTTCACTTTAGTAAGGAGTTCAACCATCAGGAAATATTGGATGTAGGTTTGCTTGCTGAGCTGCAAGGTTCATTTCCAGACGTTTCGTTACCCTACTAGGTAATGTCGTCAGTGGGCCTCAGGCAAATGACATCAACCAAAAGAAGCCCAAACATATAAATAGCAAACAGGAATTTTCAGCATTGCTTCGCCTGAGGCCCACTGAAGATGTTACCTAGTAGGGTAACGAAACGTCTGGAGACAACTTTCCAGCTCAGTGAGCAAATCTACATCCAAAACCTCAACCTGACTACAAATCTTCTCAAAACTCGATCAGGGGATATGTTTTAAGATGAGGTTTAAAGCATTTTGAGGAACTGTTTTTAAAAACAGAAGGTTATCTAGTATTTTATCCTTGTTGTATTTAGATGAGCACCTGAAATGCTGTAAGCATACAAGGCCAAGGCCTCTTTTGTTGCTGTGATGGTGTCCTTGCCTCTGAGCCAGAAGCCCTCTAGTTCCAACTGCTTCAAAGGTTTGTCATAATATAACTGCACAGATTGTATAAAAGTATTAGAGCTCTAATGGCACAGTGGTAGAGTCTTTATCTCTTGGTTCGGAAGCCCGGATTCAAGTCCCACTTGCACCAAATGTGTATAATAATATTTGAAAAGGTTGGTTATGAAAATATCTACAAGGCCATAAGCTAAGTCCTGCAAATGGGATCTGAATAAATAAAAATGATGACTGGCAGGACAAATGGTGTTGGTGTTGTAAAATCTCTATGATATTGCTGGTGGAACTTTTAAAATGATCAACAGAATGGTTCTAAAGAAGTTGGATTCTGGAGAGAGAGTGACAGATACTACAAGACTCTTAGGTTTTACCAGCACTTTTCATTCTCCAATGTTTTGCTTACAACAGAATAGGGTTGCCAAGTCTTAGTGGTTCTATTCCTGGAGGAACAGTCCCACCACATAAGGAGATTGATACAGTGCCATTCAACAGACTTGTAAGGAAAGTCATAGCTCATACTACAAAAGGGAGAGCTACAACACGAGTATAAAATTGGCTGAGTGATCGGAAACAAAGAGTAACAGACACTGGATATTTTGAGCTGGAGGATGATTTGTCCTGGAATTCTCCAGGGTTGGCAGTAGATCCCTTGATTTTCCTGATGTATAATAATGACTTGGAGCTTGGTATGCAGGGGATATTTTCCAAGTTTAAAGCTGACACTAAACTTAGAATTGTAAACTGTACAGGAGAGAGTGTGACATTGATGTGTGCTGGAGTGGATGAATTGGAAAGATGTGAAACTTGAAAGGGTTCAGAAAAGGTTTACAAGGATGTTGCCAGGGTTGGAGGATTTGATCTATAGGGAGAGGCTGAACAGGCTCGGGCTGTTTTCCCTGGGGCATCGGAGGCTGAGGGGTGACCTTTTATAGAGGTTTACAAAATTGTGAGGGGCATGGATAGGGTAAATAGGCAAAGTCTTTTCCCTGGGGTTGAGGAGTCCAGAACAAGAGGGCATAGGTTTAGGTTGAGAGGGAAAAGATATAAAAGAAACCTAAGGGGCAACCTTTTCATACAGGGTGCTACCTGTATGCAACGAGCTGCCAGAGGAGGTGGTGGAGGCTGGTACAATTGCAACATTTAAGAGGCATTTGGATGAGTGTATTAATAGGAAATGTTTGGAGGGATATGGGCCGGGTGCTGACAGGTGTGACTAGACTGGTTGGGATATCGGGTCGACATGGACGAGTTGGACCGAAGGGTCTGTTTCCATGCTGTACATCTCTATGACTCTTTAGGTGGCACATGAGAGGGTCAATGTAGAGAAATGTGAGGTGGTGCAGTTTAGAAGGAGGAACACTGAAAAACAATATAAAACAAGAGGTACCAGAGCATGGGGGATTATGTGCAATGATCATCAAAGGTGACAGGACAGGTGGAGAGAGGAGTTAATAAAGCATCTGGTGTTCTCTGCTTTATTATTTGGGGGAATAGAGCATAAGAGAAGGAAGGTGATACAGAGCTTGTGAAAAATGTGAATTAAATTGGGTTAGTGTTACACGAGTGGCTCTCGGAATGAGGAACTTCAATTAAGAGGCTACACCAATGATGTTTGGAGCAATTCCATGGAGAGAAGGCTGAGAAGAGATTTGATCAAGGGTTTCATAATCATGAGAGGGGCTGCCCATGCTCCCAGAAGGAACAAGAATGAGAGGGCATAGATACAAAGCGATGTGGAAAAGAAACTTATACACTCCATGGACAGTTA
This sequence comes from Chiloscyllium plagiosum, assembly GCF_037043375.1. Classification (NCBI taxonomy): domain Eukaryota; kingdom Metazoa; phylum Chordata; class Chondrichthyes; order Orectolobiformes; family Hemiscylliidae; genus Chiloscyllium; species Chiloscyllium plagiosum. Next base: position 10,735,932 of record NW_028270158.1, on the reverse strand, counting down.
GGGTCTGGAATGGGCTGCCTAGAAATGAGGTGGAAGCAGTTCAATTGAAGGAGTGTCTCATTATTTGGATAGAAATGGCGTGTGAGCAGATTAACACAACATTGGCTCGAGCTGTCAATCTGCAATGACCCTAACTTTCACATGGCTTTGACCTTTTGAGAAATCTATTCATTTTACAGGAACCCTCTGCTCCTGACAGGCTAAAGGCCTGACCCCTGACCCTGACAGGTTAAAGGCCTGACCCTGGACCCTGACCCCTGACCCTGACCGGTTAAAGGCGTGATCAAGAAGACTCAGCCCCACCCACTGTATACGACGGAAGATGAGGGAGCGGACCGCCGGAAGGAGCCGGGGGAACCGATCCGAGGCGGGCACCGCCGGAAGGAGCCGGGGGGACCGAGCCGAGGCGGGCACCGCCGGAAGGAGCCGGGGGCGGTGGTTTTGTTTGGATGGAGAGGCGGGTGGCGGCTCCGGTGCTCACCCTTCAGTGACGGGGATGGCGGCGGTGGCGAGTGAGGCGGAGAGAGCGGTCCTGGTGAGTGAGGGGGGAGAGAGAGAGAGAGACCCCGCCGTGGGCACAGACCACCCGCACCACGCAGGCGGGAGGTACTGAGGGGAGGGGGTCCATTTACCCGCCCCCCCCCCCCCCCCCAGGGGTATGAGGGGGGTCCTGATACCTGCCCCCCACGGGGATATGAGGTTGGGTCCATTTACCTGACCCCCCCCAGGGGTATGGGGGGGGGTCCATTTACCCGCACCCCACAGGGGTATGAGGGGGGTCCTGATACCTGCCCCACATGGGGGTATGAGGGAGGGATCCTGATATCTGCCCCCCCAAGGGAGTATGAGGGGGTGTCCTGATACCTCCCCCCAGGGGTATGTGGGGGGTCCATTTACCCCCCCCCCAATGGGGGTATGAGGTGGGTCCTGATACCCCCCTTCTAGGGGTATGGGGGTTGTTCTGATACCTACCCCCCCCAGAGGGTATGAGGGGGGTTCCTGATACCCCTCCCCCAGGGGTATGCTGAGAGGGTCCAGATACCCCTCCCCTGGGGATTCCTCATACCACTTCCCCCCCCCCCCCCCCCCAGGGGTATGCGAGGGGGAGGGTCGTGATACACCCCCGCCCCCTGGGGTATGAGGTTGGAGGGTGTGGTCCTGATACACGCCCCCAGGGCTGTATGGCGAAAAGGGGTGACTGAATACAGGGTAAAGCATTCCACGTGGAGAGCAGCTACAGGATTGGCAGGGGCAGGATCTGGAGGGTGCTCTAGATGACAGGAGGGATGTTTGGGAGTGGGATTGTGAGAACGGGATGGAGTTCCTGCAGGATACTGGGTGGGAGGAGGTGTAGTTGTGAGAGTGTGGATTTATGGTCAATGTCTGTCTGGAGACTGTCACCGGAGATGGAAACGGAGAGGTCAAGAAAGGGGAGGCAGGTTTCCGAAATGGGCAGAGTGAGTCTGAGGGCACAGTTGAAGGTGTGGGTGAAGTCAGTGACCTGCTCTGGTTCAACCTGGCTACAGGATGCTCCATCGATGCAGTCATCGACGTAACAGTGGAAGAGTTGAGGCACGGTCCTATTTAGGTACTGAAGAGGGACTGTACGACTAAGAGGCAGACGAAGCTAAGGTCCATCCGAGTGCCCATGGACGACACCTGGATTTGGAGGAAATGGGAAGAGTTAAAGGAAAAGTTATTAAGGGTGAGGACTAGTTCGGAGAGGTGGAGGAGGGTGTTTGTGGAGGGGGACTGAGTGGGTCTGTTGCAGAAGAAGCTGAAGGCCATCCTTGTGGGATATGAACATGTTTCAGGAGACATTCCACTCCCAAATATCCCAGGTGTCCACCTAGTTTTAACAATGGGCTTTTACTCCACTCTGTCATCCAGACAGCCCTCAAGCACATCTCCTCCATTCCCCACTTCCCAGTCACTGCCCATTTTAATACCCGTTCCCGTTCCCTTTCCAACATGACAATCCTTACCTTCCTCCATTGCCACAACGCAAATTGGAAGAACCGCTCCTCATCTTCCGCCTGGGCAGCCTACAGCTCAGGCAGGCAAAAATGAGGACTGCAGATGCTGGAAACCAGAGTTTAGATCAGAGTGGTGGTGGAAAAGCACAGCAGGTCAGGCATCATCCGAGGAGCAGGAAAATCAACGTTTCGGGAAAAAGCCCTTCATCAGGAAGGATTCAGCATTGAGTTCTCCAATTTCAAATAACCTCCCTTCGCAGCCCCACCTCCTTCCTTCCATTCCTCTGATGGACCCTTCCTTCCAGCTACCAACCAGATTCGTTCCTCCAATCGCCCCACTATCTCTACCTCACCACAATGCATCCTTCCCCCACCCTCTTTATCTGCAGCTCCCCTTACCCCCAATCCTGAAGAAGGGTTACACCGGAAACATTGACTTCTCTGGATGCTGCCTGGCTCGCTGTGTTCTTCCAGCCTCCTGCTTGTCTACCTTGGATTCCCGCATCTGCAGCTTTTTTTTTCCTTCTCTAGACAGGAGGGCAAGTACAGGAATTGGGGTTTGCTCTAGATAAAAGGAAGGCAGGTATGAAATTGCAGGTGGTGTCTAGGTAAGAGGAGGGCAGCAACTGGATTGGGAGGGGGCTGTAGATAAAAGGCCTGGATGCTACAGGATTGCGGGGAGAGGGGGTGTGTAGATAAAAGGAAGGTGGTTATCCAGACAGGGTCTAGATACCAGTAGATCAAATGCTGATATGGGGTGGGGGATTGGTCAGTTCTGATACCTTGAGGGAGATGCTGGGGCAGAAAGGGAGAGCGATGTTGGATGATTTTGGATAATTAGAGGGGGGGGGTGTGGAGAAGGAAGTGGGAGAAAGTGATCTGGTCACCTGGATACCCAGAGGCTGGATGCTGGTTACATAACAGATCCTGCTGGTGGAGCTTGCAGATACCCAGTGGAAGGAGCAGGTGCTGGGGAGAGGATGACAAGTGCTCAGAGTGGTGGATATGTAGGTACAGAATGGCAATGTGTAGATAATGCTGGGGGAGTGTGGGCTGGATTGGATATGATGGGGTTTGATCATGGGAAAGGCAGCTGTTGGATTTGAGATGGGACTGTGGAGTGGTGCACCCACTATGCATATACATTGGGTGGGGAATGGTTAGAGTCTGGGTAATAAGGGAAAGATCAGAGAAGGGAGGGTTGTAAACCCAGGTGCTCATTGAAGGTTGTAGGGTGTTTCTCCACCAGTGGAATGCTGTTAAAGGTGGGGTGTTCTTCTCCAAGTGTGTTGGGGTGCAGGGGTCAGCTTCATAACCATCTCCAGGTGCTACTGCATCTTCAGTATACAAGCAACAAAATTCATAACTGGCTGCTGGTGATAAAAGGAGAACCAAGATAAACACATTAGCGGTTGACAAGGGTGCTCTGATGTGAGAGAATGGATAACTGCAACATTGAATTTCATCTTTCCAATTATACTCACTCAAGTAATGCAGATTTTTTTTAAAGATGAGAATTGCATTCCTTTGGCAGTAATAGCCTTACTCAGCAGTGCTAATTGTCCGAAAGGTACAAACTGAATTTTCAGCAAGACTCTATCTCAAACTAAGCATCATTGCACCTTATACCTTACTAACATTTTCTATCACCTTTCCACAATAAGTCAAGGTTTTTATAATGGGGTAGTCTTCCCTCCCTTTGCGCTACCTTCCCCTTGCTGTGTTTAGAAGGCAGGGAGCAATCTGTGAGGTTAGCAAATGCACTACGAGCGCTTTTGTTGAGTAGTTTGGTTATGTTTCACCAGATATTTCAAAAGCAATCAAAAGACGGTGTGTACCAGCTTCCTTTATGGAGCTCCAGCAGCCAGCACCAATTTTGTCAAAATTGCCAAAGCCTTATTTATTTTAGCGAACTGGAGCAGTGAGCTGGATGGCCTCATTCTGTAACAATTCTGTGATTGTTACATGAATGTCTGAGCTCTGATGGGAGAGCTCGATTGCAGTGTTGGGGAATATTGAGGTTTTAGCTCGACAAAAGATTCTCTGTTCTCATTTGGTTAGTAAATGAGCTGCTTTCTCTGAGCCACTCTCCTCATGCAATTTAATAGCTTTTAGGGAAATCATGCGGTACCATTCTCCAAGTGAAACAAATTGTAGATGCGTCCATAGCTTGAATTAGCAAGTGGATTTAAAGAATGATAAAACATACATTAGATTAGATTCCCTACAGTATGGAAACAGGCTCTTTGGCCCAACAAGTCCACACCGACCCTCTGAAGAGTAACCCACCCAGACACATTCCCCTACCCTATATTTACCCCTGACTAATCTACCTAACACTATGAGCAATTTAGCATGACCAATTCACCTGACCACATCTTTTCGATTGTGGGAGGAAACCGGAGCACCAGGAGGAAACCCACGCAGACACGGGGAGAATGTACAGACTCCACACAGTCACCCAAGACTGGAATTGAGCCCAGGTCCCTGGCGCTGTGAGGTAGCAGTGCTAACTATTGAGCCACTGTGCTGCCCACACAAATATTAAATATAATTACTGAGAATGAGTAAGGTACTTTGCTAGTATAAGTAGTTTCGAAGCAGCACCAAAGCAAGTAGTCATTTGGTATAATGTGCATATTGCTGAAAAAAGACAAGTTTTATCAAAACTTTTCATTTTTGACTTATCAGGACAATTTGTTGAGAAATACCACTATAAAGGGAAAATAGCAGTATAAGAGGAAAGTGCTGATTGGTAGAGGTGTTGCCTTTGGAAATATGCTAATTAGTGCTGACTGACCGCTGCCCAGGCTTTGTTTAAATATTAATCCAGGCCCTTTGATTCTGAGCATGTCCTTGCCCTGAGAAGTGAACCAGACAATAGCTGTCACCTATTCTGTTCATCTGAAACGGTGCATGTACATATCCTTTTTGTGTGGAAAGGATAGGGCTGTGTGTTTATCTAGGTAGCTTCAAGTCTGATTGACAGCATAACTCTGCACACTCACTATTTAGCAAGTGTTCAGTTTCAGAATCATATCTAATGCTGGACACTTTGCGGTCAGTTCTATAAACGGGCTGGTTTGTTATTGTCAATATATTCCTTATTGACTACTTTACAAATTGGTAATGTAGTATATGAATTATAGTGCTGGTGATGTTATATTTCCAAAGGACTATCTGATCAGCTCAAACAGCATATTCTTACAGCCATCTGCAATTGTGAATTGTTCAGGTGAGTACAAGCTGAAAAGTGTCAATAAAATTAGTCTTTTTTCTCAGCGACACTCAAGATATCAAAAGCATAGAGAGCCTACAATTTTGTCTGTGTAAATGCCATTTATGGAAATAATAATGAGAGGAACATGATAACCTGGGCCATTTCTACTGGAGGAGAGAAGACTGGGAAGACTTGTCAGGCTTTGAGCATTATTTTAAGGTTTTGATAAAGTGAAGGGGGAAAGATTGGTTTGCAAAGGAGCATTACAATTCAGAAAAAGCAACAGTTGGAGTTGCAGGTGTTTAGGATAGTGAAGGAGGCATTTGGTATTCTTGCCTTGGTAAGTGCATTGAGTACAGGAGTTGAGATGTCATGTTGCAGCTTAACAGGACATTAGTTAGGCCAGTTTTGGAATACTGCCTGCAATTCTGGTCTCCCTGCAATAGGAAGGATGTTGTGAAACTTGAAAGGGTGCAGAAAAGATTTACAAGGATGATGTCAGGGTTGGAGGTTTTGAGCTATAGGGAGACGCTGAATAGGCTGGGGCTGTTTTCCTTGGAGCGTTGGAGGCTGAGGGGTGACCCTAGAGAGGTTTATAAAATCATGAGGGGCATAGATAGGATAAATAGACAAGGTCTTTTCCCTGGGCTGGGGAAGTCCATAGCTTTAAGGTGAGAGGGCAAAGATTTAAAGGGGACCTAAGGGGAAACTTTTTCGAGCAGAGGGTGGTGTGTGTATGGAATGAGCTGCCAGAGGAAGTGGTGGAGGCTGGTACAATTACAGCATTGAAAAGGCATCTGGATGGGTATATGAATAGGAAGGATTTAGAGGGATGGTTACTTAGATTAGATTACTTAGATTACTTACAGTGTGGAAACAGGCCCTTCGGCCCAACAAATCCACACCGACCCGCCGAAGCGCAACCCACTCATACCCCTGCATTTACCCCTTACCTAATACTACGGGCAATTTAGCATGGCCAATTCACCTGACCTGCACACCTTTGGACTGTGGGAGGAAACCCACGCGGACACTGGGAGAACATGCAAACTCCACACAGTCAGTCGCCTGAGGCGGGAATTGAAGTCGAGTCCCCGGCGCTGTGAGGCAGCAGTGCTAACCACTGTGCCACCGTGCCACCCAAATGCTGGGAAATGGGACGAGATTAATTTAGGATATCTGGTCAGCATGGACGAATTGGACCAAAGGGTCTGTACATCTCTGACTCTGTGGTGGGCTTAGTTTCAAAAAAAAAATCTCTTTACAGAAGACAAAAGCAAAATACTTGTTGCTGGTGAAGGGAATGTAATATGAAGTTGGTTAGGATGTCTGGATATATTTAATTCTGTGTGAGCAGACTGCTAGTTCCAGGTCACTGTATCCACAGTAATAAAACTAAAATGTGACAAGTCTATAACTTCACAGCATAAATCTCTATTGTAAGGGTATAAATTGTTCTGTATTATGATTGGTTGATACTGCAGTTTGCTGATGGGTTGCTAGAGTCTATGGTATTATTGTCTGTTTTCCATTCATCTTGGGATCATAAGGCTTCAAAGCAGGATTAAGCCATTTGACGCCCTGAGGTGCTCTGCTATTCAGTAGGATCGTGATTGTGGCCTTATATCTGCTTGGCAACATCCCATAATTCTTGACTTCCTTGTCCATCAAGGATTAGTCTAACTCTACCTTGAATTAATTCATTGACCCAGATTCCACTGCCTTCTGGGAAAGTGAATTTTGCATAACAATAAAAAGTCATTACCTCTGTGACTTAAAAGGCATACCTCATATTCTTAAACTATCTCCTTGTTTTAGTCTTCCCCACAGGGGGGAACCTCCTGGTATTCACTCTTATCGAACTCACTCAGTTTCTTATATGTTTCAATAAGATCACCTCTTATTCTAAACTCCAACTTGCTGATTCTTTCTTAAACTAAGCCCTTTGTCCCAGGAATAAAGCGAATGAACCTTTTCTGAACAGATTCTCATGCAGTCATCTTTTTCAAATAAGCAAATCAAAACCCTGCACAGTTCTTCAGATGTGGCGTCACTCACAGGTTTTGCAGCTGCAGTGAAATTTCCTTACTTCAATATTCCATTCCTCATTAGGGAGCAATATGTTCCATTTGGTGTCCTAATCATTTGTACCACATCTAACTTGTAGGAATTTGTATACCCGATACCCAGATCCCTCTGCACTACCATCTATCTTTATTTTAAGTAGCATTGTTTTTCTATTCCACCTGTCAAAGCAGACAAGTTCCAGACATTTTCCCAGATTATATTCCATCTGCCACATTTGGCCTGCTCCCTTTCCCTTGTGTGCATTCCTTTGCAACCTGTCTACCCCATCATGGCAGCTTCCTTTCCTCTTTATCTTGGTGTCATTGGCAAATCTGACTACCGTGCACTCTGTCCCTTCATTCAGGTCACTGATCTGGATTATAAATAGTTGATATAGTCGCACTAATTAAATCAGTGATGTGGAGATGCCAGTGTTGGACTGGGGTGGACAAGGTCAGGCATCACATGACACCAGGTTATAATCCAACAGGTTTATTTGAAATTGCAAGCTTTTGCAGTGCTGCTCCTTCGTTAGGTGAAATAATTAGATCATACCAACTCAAATAAAATCTATGTATCTGTACTCTGCTTCCTGTTTGCTAACCAATCCTTTATCCATGCTAATATGTTATATCCTCATGCTTTTATCTTGTCTAGTAATCTTTTGTATAGCTTTTTTAAATCAAAAGCCAATTGGAAGTCCAAGTCCACTGCCTCTGCTGAATTCTCCCTTTACCACCTTGCTTGTCACAGAAATAAAATCACGTTGACTAAGTCTGACATGATATGACTATCAAACTATCTTAGCTGCTTAATAATACATTTTGGCAGTTTTGCTCTGACAGCTGTTCGACAAATGAGCCTGTAGTTTCCTGCTTTCTGTCTCAATGCTTTCTTGAGGAAAGGTATCACATATACAATGTTCCCATCTGCTGGAACTCTTCCAGGATGTAAGGAGTTTTGCAAAATTGTCACCAATGCCCCTCCTATATTTGCTCCAGTTTCTATAAACCTATGTTGCAAGCAGTCTGGTTCTGATGACGTGTCAGATTGTTTTACTTTTAACGGAAAACTATCTCTCCTCTACCTACCCACCACCACCAACCCCCGATCCTGTCCCCTCACAAGTGCACATACATACACATGCATGTTGTATGCAAATGATGTATGTGGTTAAATATTTATATTGTCATTTTTTGCAATATTTTAGGAGGAGGAATTTAAATGGTTACTGCGAGAAGAAGTTCACGCTGTCCTTAAACAGCTGAAGGATGTTTTAAAGGTAATGCACCTCTCTTGCATGCATGTGCTTATGAATTTTAATGTTCCATCAACAGCTGTCCAGAAACTACATTTTTAATCATGTTTACTTCCTGCTTAGCATTGCAATGTTCTGTAATAAAGCACATAACTTTAATTACATTCTTGTGTACAGATCAAATGATTGTAACCAAGTTCTTTAGACCAGTTGTCATGGATTAACTTTTATCCACAGGTCATGTTTTTGAGTGATTAACAGGCATGCTTGATGAAGGTCCAAAAGAAGATTTTCACCATGAAATAAAGTAAAAACCAGCAATGCTAAAGAATTCATATTAATTCCCTAACATTTATTTTGAAGTTTTACAGACTGTACTCATTGAAATGTACATAGTATTAACATCTTAAAACAAATTAAACTACTGTGTTGAAATCTTTCAAAATCACTCTGACCACTAAATCACTCAACAATTGGTCCCTACAACGTTTGCATTTTTCTGTATTATTAATAATTCCTGTGGTATCATTCAACAACCAGTCACTATTGATACCATTGGGCTGAATAACACTAGAATAACTGCCATGTCAACAGGCGAAAGTGAGGACTCCAGATGCTGGAGATCAGAGTCTAGAGTGGTGCTTGGAAAGCACAGCAGGTCAGGCAGCATCCGAGGTGCAGGAGAATCGACATTTCGGGCCAGGGCCCTTCATCAGGAAATCCTGCTCCTCGGATGCTGCCTGACCTGCTGTACTTTTCCAGCACCACTCTAATCTTGGCCATGTCAACAGGTTGATCTCTCATCACGGACTACACTGTCAACAAGCTCCGATCTGTTTGTGTCCCAGAAAAGCAAACGTTTGTTTTGCGTGATCCCTCTGTCTCAGGTTTTGCACTTTTACAGTCCAGTTCTTATGACTGCCTTAGCCCAGCCAGCCTTTCTTGTAAATGTGGGCAGCAGCATCTTTCTGAAATTTCTCTTTAAGAAGATTTCTGTGATTGGGGTGTCACGGTTCACTTTAATTCTGTGCCCATATACCAAGCAAGATGGAACCGTTGTGACCAGTGTTTTCACACAGCCAGTCTTTACAAGGGCAGCATTGTCATTCATCTCAGTGACTGCCTTTTGTAGTTTGTATGTCAAAGTTTGCTGGTGTATTGTCTGTATTTCCAATGTGAGCGAGCTCTTCCAGTTCTCCTCTTTATAATCAGCTGACCAAGTTGATTTTGCCATTGAGTTCAAGTGGCAGCCGCTGTGAAATATTTTACTTTTGATAAAATATTAAGTTGTATTTGTTCTTCGAGCCAGTGCCTTATCTGGCTCTGAACTTGAATTCTATTTTCACTTAAGAAACGAATCTAACGGCTCCATTGATAATCGTATTACCGCTTTGTCAGTGCATATTAGCCTGTTGTACCACTTCCTTTCCCTCAATTGAAGCCCGTGACTCAGTCTTCCTCTGGCACATTTTGTTTTGCATCATTTCCAGTTTATTGGCTAATTTTCTTCAGTCTTGGAAATATTTAACCTCTCGCTGCAGCACAATTATCACTCGTCCTGGTGATTGCTGCAATTTTCATTTTAAACAAAACCCTGTGCTTGTTGCTGTTCAGTTGTGCACATTCATCTTGTCAATTGGTTGGAAGGTTGCCACTAGAATTGCCGGAGAGAAAATCTAAAAGTTTCTGCATGTACCTTTAATAATTACTAGTCAATAGTTAACAACCACAACACTGTTTGGTTCCTAGAAAGCTATGATTGACCTTTACATGACCAATAACTTTGATATTTATTTGCAAAATTCTGGTTTTGGGCTGAAAGTCATAAATCCATTCTTCATACTTATCGAGAAGTGCAGTTGTTCTTGCAACATCTGCTTGGGCCACATTGATTCCCTATCTGAATGAACCAATGTTTCATCAAATCATAACTGAAAGTGTGCTGCATACCAGACATTGTTATGCCCTGCATACCAGTGTGAAGGCTGTTTTCCCCTTCTCTTCATTAGGAGCTTTTAATTCGACCTTTGGTCTTTGACCTTTGTCTCCTTTTTTTCTCCAGTCGTGCTTGTACGGTTGTTACTGGGAAGTTTGAAAGAGCTGAGGTCATTGCTGTGCATATACACAAATAACCAGCCTGCACTTGGAAAATATGTAATTTAATTAATAATTCTGTAATACAGAATGTAATTTTAAAAGCTAACAATTTTCTCCTTGTGAAAGAGTTTGAATACTTACTGCATTGTATCCCGATGTAAATGGTATTGACCTTGCTAAGCATCAACATCATGCTGAATCCATTTATTTTTGCTTAATCCGTCAGGATCTTTCATCTTTTCTGCTGTTTTTGTGGCAACACCTTTTGGCCAGTTAACTATTTTGTCAGCTGCGATTGAATAGCTAGGAGTTGGTTTGCGCAGAATACTGTGGATATTGGAAACCCAAAATAAGAGCAGACCAAAATGTTTAACATCTGTGTTTTGTGCTCTTATGGCGACTTTCCCATTAAGTAAGAATGGAAGAAATCCTGTCTTTGCTTTTTATTGGGTGATGAGGTAGACAGTATAATTATCATTGGGGTGGCATGGTGGCTCAGTGGTTAGCACTGCTGCCTCACAGCACAGGGTCCCAGGTTCAATTCCAGCCTCGGGTGACTGTATGTGTGGAGTTTGCACATTCTCCGCGTGTCTGCCTGGGTTTCCTCTCAGTCCAAAGATGTGCAAGTCAGATGAATTGGCCGTGCTAAGTTGCCCATAGTCAGGGAGATGAGTTGGGAGTGGGTCGGTGTGGACAGGTTGGGCCGAAGGGCCTGTTTCCACACTGTAGGGAATCTAATCTAATCATTACACCAGAATATGAAACTGTTCAACAAAATACATGATGGAATTCATCATCAGCATAAGTCATCTCTCACCCTTGCCCGACTAACTTCCTTCCTTCTAAAGATATTATGTAATATAGCCCAGTACTTTCCTGGTGACCTTAACCTCGTCCTCTGTCAGGAACTGTGCCTCTTCACATTTATCAAGGAGTGCGGTTGCTGCCGGCATATGTTTTAAACACATTGATTCCACTATCTGATTGAACCCATTGTTTCATTAAATCGTAACTGAAACAGTTGAAGCAAATAGATTTTGCTCTCATCCAAACTTCTGAATTGTCAGTGAATATTAGCAATTCTCTGATTTGCGCACATCTTGGGACCTGATTTGAGTGATGTGTGGCCCTTTGGTCCATCAAGTCTGCATCAATCTATCTACACAAATTCCACTTTACAGAAATTGGCCCACAGCCTTGATTGTTTCGAGTGCTCACCCATACAAATTTTAAAGGTTGCGAGTTTTTATTTTGTCTCTACTACCTTCCCATGCAGGGAGAATCGAGGAGAATGTTAGCCACCATTTTAGTTCCATCAAATATGTTTTAACCCACTTCACCAAATCTGTCAGTCTGGGATTTTGGGAGGAAACCAGGAATTGTCAGCATATGTGTATTGCTTTTGATAATGTTGGGTGTCCTCGTGCCAAGAGGACTGGCAGCAGTTCAAGAAAGCAGCTCATAGCATCTTCAGGGCAATCAAATTTAGCCTAGCCAGTGATCCCCACATCCCATCACAAATTTAAAAAAAATGTAATTGTAATGCTTGGTTTGCTGTTTACTTTCACATTAATAATGAACTCCTCTTGTGCAGGAGGCTTCCCGACGTTTTACTCTGTCAGCTACTGGTCCTGAAGGTCAAACCAGACAGGAGAACTTCAAACTGGGAAGCTCAGCGTAAGCAGTTGATTTCAGTTTGTGCTATATTCAAGCAGCGATCATTGTCACTTGCAAGCCATGTTCAAAGAATAGCAAATTTCCTTTATCGATGCGCATCCCCGAGAGTACCCAACCGATGAATCAAATTGATGGAAAAGATTATTTAATTAAAATAAGTGGTGACTGCTTTGGATTTGGAGGCTCTGTAAAAGATTGCTTATTTCTAAATTTGTCCAAGCTACCTGAGCATTAAATATTCTTTCTGTGATCACCTGCAAGATGCTTTGCATAGAGTGTATAGTGTGACTAACTAGTGTTTTTTTTTTGTTGTTGTTGTTGAGTTCTCTTTATTCATTTTGACCTGTTTTGGATCTTACTTTCAACTTTTGCTTGTTTCATGTTTTCCTTTCCCCTAAATCTCCAATTCTGTTTTCCTCTCTTTGTAGGATCCCTGTGCCACCAATTCCCTGAGCCAAGCCACTTGTTCCCAGCCATCTTCCAGTGCTGCTTCTCCTAACATTCTTAGGATGATTGAGTGACCAATAGTGTTCACTTTCACTTAGTTATCTGCAGTACTTTCATGTAAGGAAGTGACTTGCTTCAGTTCTCAAACTTCTTTAAATGGTCTAGCATGATGTATCTACCATTTATGAAAGGCTGCGATTAGACTTCCAAAGGAAGGTAAGCTGAAGAAAAGGTCGAACACTGAGGAAATCGTTTTGAGATTCTGAGGGCAATGAATAGTTGAACCCTGAGAAACTTGGTACCTTAGCCTCTAGATTGTTGGTGAAGCCGAGGATGGGTAGCATAGTTCTAACTTTTTCATGCTGACGATCATTGAAAAGCTTTAAAAAAAAAACTGCCTGGGTGTGCGATTGAGACAGATGGTTAATTCCAAGATTTGTCTAGAAAATAAAGTGGGAAATAAGACTGTTCTGTTGAGTACAGGGGCTGATCTGATCGGGTGAAATGGTTCTATCTGATCCTGTATATTCCTAGTTTATGGGCTTAACTTTGAATAACGTTTGATTGTGTATCCCTTGATCTTTGCAGTCCTTGGTGCAGCATGTGGGCGAATCTTCATGGAAATGTGATTCTTAGAGCAACTGGTCTAATATCAGGTGGTGGTGATTGTTTCAAACATTTGGTGTTCAAGTTGGTTGTCTTTAGATTAGATTAGATTCCCTACAGTGTGGAAACGGGCCCTTCCGCCCAACAAGTCCACACCGAACCTCCGAAGAGCAACCCACCCCCCTCTGACTAATGCACCTAACACTACGGGCAATTTAACATGGCCAATTCACCTAACCTGCGCATCTTTGGACTGTGGGAGGAAACAGGAGCATCTGGAGAAACCCACGCAGACATGGGCAGAATGTGCAAATTCCACCAAGGCAGTCGCCCGAGGATGGAATTGAACCTGGGACCCTGGTGCTGTGCGGCAGCAGTGCTAACCACTGAGCCACATGGATTTAGAATCGCACAGCAGGTGTCCTCTCGAATTCCTGCCACTGTCGTGTAAAAGCTACTCAACTCTTCCCACCCTGACCCCATTTCTTTTTCTTTCTCCTGATAATATATCCAATTCCATTTTGAAAGCTGTAATTAAATCTGCCTCCATCTCACCCTCAGGCAGCACATTCCAAGTTATAACTACTCTTTATGTACAAACCTGTTTCCTCATGTTGCCTCCAGCTCCTTCGGCAATTGGTGTCCATTGGTTTTTGACTCTCTGCCAAAGGATGCAAATTCTCTCTGTTTCTCTGTCCAGAGTCCTCGTAATATTCAACACTGCTATCAAAATCTCCTTTTTGGCCTTCATTTTAATTAGAATAGCCTTAGTTTCAACAATTTACCTTTGTTACTGAAGTCCCTCAGCCCTGGAACCAATCTCCGCTGAACCCATTGTATAGTTGTTCCTTTATTTCTTAGTGTTGCCCAGAATAGGGTTCGGTACTCATTGCCAGCACTTTATAAGAGCCTTTTGAAAGCTCTTTTTTTTAATCACTCATGGGATGTGGGTGTTGCTGGCTGGATCAGCATTTATTGCCCATCCCAAGTTGCCCCTTGAGAAGGTAGTGGTGAACTATTGTGTTCCACCACTGCAGTCCGCAATTGAGATAGACCCACAATGCATTTAGGGAGGAAATTACAGGAATCTGGCTCAGTGGCAAAAATGGGGATGTATTTCCCAGTTAGAATGGTAAGTGGCTTGGAAAGGAACTTGCAGGTGGTAGTGTTCCCACATAACTGTTGCCCTTGTCCATCTAGCTGCAAGTGGTCGTGGGTTTGGACGGTGCTGCAATCCTTTTCCCTCTGGGCGGAAGTAGTTGTGGGTTTGGAAGGTACTTTCTAAGCATCTTCTGTGAATTTCTGCAGTGCATCTTGTAAATAGTACATTCTGCTGCTACTGAATTTTGTTGTTGGAGGGAGTGGATGCTTATGGGTGTGGTGCCAATCAAGCGGCTGCTTTGTCCTGGATGATGTCAAGCTTCTTGAATGTTGTTGGAGCTGCATCCATCCAGGTGAGTGGGGTGTATTCCATCGCACTCCTGACTCGTGCCTTGTTGATGGTGGGCAGGATTTGGGGAGTCAGGAGGTGAGTTACTCGAAGCAGGGCTCCCAGACTCTGACCTGCTCTTGTAGCCACTGTTTATTTGGCGAGTCCAGGATGTTAGCACATAAACCACACTGCCTTCATTAACACTGTTACTTCATCAAACACTAACTTAAAGTTAGTTAAAACAGTAAGTATTTTTTCCTCTGGCTGAATACCACTCTTTATGAAATGGAGCCTCCCTTGATGTTAGTATTAAGTCAGAGAATTAGGGTGTTGCTGTCTTGCACCATGTACTGCTCTGGATGTGGCAACAGTATCCATTAAATTTCTCCCCTCCAGCAAAAGCTCATTGCACATTAGAAGTAGCAAAAGAGGAAATGTCATGTACTATTTGAAGTAATTGAGGTTATTGTATATTGGTTTCCTAGCTAAAAATCAGGAAGAGCAAGATCAAGAGATTAACTGAAGCTTTTGGTCACTATTTTCCTTGGACAATTATGATTTGTGTATACAAACCATACATATTGTTTTTTTTAATTCAGCTTAAGCATAAATTTAAATCCAACCCATTTGAGTTAAAAAAAAGTATTTTCTGAGATTTTTTTTTTGTTTTCTTTTCCAGAACTGACCAGGTGAAGGGTGTCCTTACATTGCAGGGTGATGCATTGACTCAGGCTGTGAGTACAAAAACCATGAAGATGAAGTCAACACAGACTCATATACTATACTTTTAGATCTTACTGAAAATATGACTCAGTGCTGATATAGTTTTGTTAAAATGGAACCGATCATACTGGAATGTAATGCCGTAAATGAGTATGAGCTTACGTTTAGTAATTTAAATCAATTTAGAATTAAATTAAGTTTTTATTAAAAATTATGAAACCATTGGATTTTTATGAAAATGCACCTGATTCAGTTTTGTCCTTTGTTGCATTCTGAAGTCTGCCCTGAATACCTGGCGTGGCCTACATCTGACTCCAGACATAGAACAACATTGTGACACTTAACTGGCCTCTGAAATTGCTGAGGAAGCCACTCAGTTGGATAGGGCTGGGTAATAAATGGTAGCCTTACTGACAGCATCTGCCCTGTAGTCAATGAATGGAAAGAAAACAAGCCTTTGGACGAGCACCGTATTGGGTTTTTTTGGGGGGTTATGAAAATTTAACACACTGCCAGATTTGAATTTTCTGGGCGATTCAGGACTTCACCAGAAGTGCAGAGCTATACTTCCATTCAACAGTTCTTCCACGGCACTGAACTGTCAGGAGTAGGATAACCATATCCCTTTTTCACAGCAGTCAGCGACCGTATTCTGATATTTCAAAGTTTGACAGCTCCCATCATAGATGCTGTCAAACAGCAAATAGATAATGTCAGTGTGATGCCAATGTGATCAGAGTGTTGCACGCCAGATGGGAAGGATGCCAGGTAATGGGGGTAGGGTACTAGGTGGGTGGGATTATAGGGAGTAGGATACCAGGTGGGATGCCAAGTCGCAGTGTGGCAAGTTAAGTGATGCAGTGATTCGGGAATATCAAGGTGGATGGGATAAATCAGGTTTGGTTGGGTGGGCTGGTATCGTTATTGCGCCGGAGTGGTGGCACTGGGCTCATTCTTTGGGGGGATGGTGGGTTTTGTGGAGGGGAGAGGAGATCAGGTCCCAACAGGTGTAGTTGGGAGTGTATGAGCTAACTATGGGGTCAGTTGAATATGTTGCAAAACTGTACATTTGATAGTCTTCACTTTTCCCGAGTCACTGTTTTACTGAACTTCATTGCAACTGTCTGCAGTCTCCAGTTTAAATTGAGACTTTTGGAGGATTCCAGGCATCAAGGAATTTCTCATAGGAAAATGTATTTCCTGAGCAGTTCCCTCTGTGGTATGATGGGGTTTTGCAGGGTCTCCTTGTGCAGTTCCCATCTACTCTGGAATAATGACTGACCAGGAGAAAATCTACACGTGTATGAATATTCTTTCATGTCCCTTTGACTTCTATAAGAATTATGGCGTTCACCACTTTGCATTTGAAACCTGAAGAAATTCTAGAACATAGAACATTACAGCGCAGTACAGGCCCTTCGGCCCTCGATGTTGCGCCGACCTGTCATTACCAATCTGAAGCCCATCTATTCTAATGCATGATTTGGAGTTGGACTGGGGTGTACAAAGTTAAAAATCACACAACACCAGGTTATAGTCCAACAGTTTTCTTCAATGTATAATTTCAGTTACACCATACTGCAAATTTTTGCTATAAATTCTGTGTTACGATCGAGCCCTCCACAATCACCTGATGAAGGAGCGTCGCTCCGAAAGCTAGTGTGCTTCCAGTTAAACCTGTTGGACTATAACCTGGTGTTGTGTGATTTTTAACTTTATTCTAATGCAGTGTGTAAGATTGAAACATATTTCCCAAAATAAGGTGCTTTTTATTTGAGGTTGTTGTTAGCAATGCACAGTTTTTGCATTGTGCTAACTATTGTGAACACTGTAGATTTCCAAGTGCCCCAGTTTTGCAAATTTTACAAAGAGCCAAGCCAAAACATCAGCTACCCCCATATAGAAGAAAAGAGAAAATTGGGAAGGAATTATTCTTGGCTCAGTCATGCACTGCTCCTAGAGGCAATTTCAGAGAGCATCATTTGAAACCAGGCACTTGCACGCTTAAAAGAAAACTGAAAAAATTGCGAATGCTGGAAATCAGAAACACAAACAAATTGCTGGGAAAACTCAGCAGATCCAGGCAGCGCCTGCAAAGAGAAAACAGAGTTAACGCTGCATGTCCAGTGACCCTTCCTCGGAGCCCAAGAACCTCTTAAGGCCAGAACAAAGTCTCGGTTTGATGAGGGACTAGGAAGCAAAAGGAAGAGTAACTAGATGGAAGCAGTCATTTTCCTCGATTTAAGAAAAAATCCATGGGGCCATGTTGAAGTCGTCTTGCTCAAACAAAGAGTAGTTAAAAGAATGGCTACTTTTTTTCATTTGCACTTTGTTGTTGGAATAATTGAATGAAATTGCAGTTTCTAATCAGGGAGAATATTATCCTTTACTCTATGAAATATGTAATAAGTTGATAATTTTGGAAGTGAAAGCAAGCTACTTAACCTCATTGTTTCTATTTAATCATGAATAATGTATATGGCTGGAGTGACAATTGTGCTTTAGCTGTGATGTATGGACACAGCAACATCTAATTGTGCAAATATGAACAGGTCACCGAGCCCCAACTGTGTCCAAGAGGCGGTGGCTGTAATTTAACTGCATCTCTTTCCTCTACAATAGGACATTAATCTGAGACTGCCAAAACACAACCAAGTTTTGCATTGTACCTTCAGGGAGGACAAACAATGGAAACTGCAGCAGGTAAAAGCACTCTTTACAACCGCATGTTTCGTCACTGTATGTAGTTATCCATTCTTTAGTCTGGTTACTTGTTAAAGACCAAAAAGATACTATTAGGGTAATGATCATGGCTTAAAGGAGAAATAAGTTACTAGGAGTATAGTTTAATGGTGGAAGGATTAGTGGAACCTTGTGAAAAACCTTTTTACCCATATGTTGGTGGGTGTCTGAAATTACAGACAGTGTGGTGTGGGCATAAACCCTCCAATCATTTAAAAGTACCTGGATCTGCACCTGAAGTTTGAAAATGGATGGCTCGCTTTTATTTTTCTGTTTTGACTGGGACCGAAACACTGGACTTTCTCTGTGCCTGATGAAGGGCCCTGGCCCGAAATGTCAATTCTCCTGCTCCTCGGATGCTGCCTGACCTGCTGTGCTTTTCCAGCAACACACCCTCAACTCTGATCTCCAGCATCTGCGAACCTCGCTCTCTCCAAGTTGATTTCTCTGTGCCAGACTCCTCTATGGTTTGACACTTTTTTCTTTGTGCTATTATTTAACCTATTTAAAAAATAGACCACAATATCACTTCACCTTCTGCAGCTGTGAAACTGGATCCTTTTTTGTTACTTGCTGTTTCCTTTATTCTACCCTGAAGGGTGGAAGGGAAGTTCGGAAGGGAAAAGAAATACCGAAAATGATTTCAATAGTAATGAAAGATCTACGGATGGGAAGTTAGGTTTAATCCTGGTCCAGTATTTTCAGCAGTTATAGCTGAAACAGTTTGAACTGAAAACAGAAAATGTGTGGAGATGAGGAACAGGTTGGTGACTCTGTATGGTGAGTTCTGATTTAACAAGTCATCAGGATGAAATGTTAATTCAGTTTCTGTCTCCACAGGTGTTGTCTGACCTGCTGAGCGTTCTTTGTGAACTTACTATTGTCTAGGCCCACTTGCCCTCCAGTATGAAGTCCGTCATCTGTTTCATGCTCAGTGGTTAGCACTGCTGCCTCAGTGCCAGGGACTCGGGTTCAATTCCAGTCTCGTGTGACTGTCTATGTGGAGTTTGCATGTTCTCCCCGTGTCTGCGTGGGTTTCCTCTGGGTTCCTCCCACAGTGCAAAGGTGTGCAAGTTAGATTGATTGGCCATGCTGAATTGTCTGTACTGTCCACGGATGTGCAGGCTAGGTGGCTTAGCCATGGGAAATGCAGGGTTATAGAGAGAGAGTAAGGGGTGGGTCTGGGTGGGATGCTGTTTGGATGGCTGGTGTTGACTTGATGGGCTGAATGGCCTGCTTCCAAACTAGGGATTTTCTGTGCTGCAAATCATTTTTTATTGCTTCAAATCCATTATCTCCAAGTGGTGAAAGAATAGGAGGCCATTCAACTCCTCATGTCTTAACCAGTTCTCCAAATGAGGAATGTACTTAGCACCACTTCCCTGCCTTCCAGTAACCCTGCACTTAGTTCCTTTTCAAAAAAGAACAATCTGATTTCCCTTTGAGTTCTTCAGTTGAACCTGCCTGCATTACACTGTTAGGCAGTGCATTCCAGACCTTAATCGATCATCATGTGTAAACATTGTTCTTTAGGTCACACTTTTTCTTTTACCAAATATTTTAAATTGTTCTTGTTTCTTCTTCAGAATTGAAATAAAGCTTATACTTTTAAAAAGAGGTCCTGTTGTGAATCCTGGTATTTCTTACATAAGAATGATGTGGAGGAGCCGGTGTTGGACTGGGGTGGACAAAGTCAGAAGTCACACCACACTGGGTTATAGTCCCACAGGTATATTTGAAATCGCAAGCTTTCAGAACGCTGCTCCTTCGTCGATGCCAAGAGCCTTTTATAAAAAAATAATTGAATGAGTTGGAATGATATTGTAAACACATTTGCCTCCAGCCATACATAACTAATTGGGAATCCAAAAGTCTGGATGCCTTTTGATCAGTATAGTAAAAGTGATTAATATGCATCATAGTTGAGCACATGACCTGTACTCGGTGCATGTTTAGGGAACCTCAATCTTTTTTGTGTTAGTTTGTAAAATATGAAACTATACAGTAGTGTAAGGTTTTTGGTATTTGAGTGCTTCCTTAGCTACTGAATATCCTAAGTTCATGAGGGAGAATGAAATAGACAAATGGGGTGTGAAATTAAATAAGGTTGAGAAGACTTGTGTGGAGCAGTTGGACCAAATATCCTGTTCATCATAAATGAGAGTGGAGTACCACGGTTAAGAACTCTGATTACTGTGGGCAATTTAGCATGGCCAATCCACCTAAGTTGCACATCTTTGGACTGGGAGGAAACCAGAGCACTAGGAGGAAACCACACGGACGTGGAGAATGTGCAAACTCCACACAGTCACCCAACGCTGGAATCGAGCCCGGGTCCCTGGTCTGTGAGGTAGCAGTGCTAAACGCTGAGCCACTGTGCTGCTCACAAAACTGGAGTAGTGTTTTACTCTCTTAAAATAGTCAGTATCGCCACATCTATAGCTGGAGGAGAAAGTGAGGTCTGCAGATGCTGGAGATCAGAGCTGGAATGGTGTTGCTGGAAAAGTGCAGCAGGTCAGGCAGCATCCAGGGAACAGGAGAATCGACGTTTCGGGCATAAGCCCTTCTTCAGGAATGGGGAAAGTTTGTCCAGCAGGCTAAGATAAAAGGTAGGGAGGAGGGACTTGGGAGAGGGGCGTCGGAAATGTGATAGGTGGAAAGAGGTCAAGGTGAGGGTGATAGGTCAGACTGGGGTGGGGGCGGAGAGGTCGGGAAGAAGATCTCAGGTTAGGAAGGCGCTGCTGAATTTGATGGATTTGACTGAGACAGGGTGGGGGGAGGGGAAATGAGGAAACTGGTGAAATCCGAGTTCATCCCTTGTGGTTGGAGGGTTCCTAGCCGGAAGATGAGGCGTTCTTCCTCCAACCGTCGTTTTGTTGTGGTCTGACGATGGAGGAGTCCAAAGACCTGCAAAGGAAATGCAAAGGTCTTTGGACTCCTCCATCGTCAGACCACAACAAAACGACGGTTGGAGGAAGAACGCCTCATCTTCCGGCTAGGAACCCTCCAACCACAAGGGATGAATTCGGATTTCACCAGTTTCCTCATTTCCCCTCCCCCCACCCTGTCTCAGTCAAATCCATCAAATTCAGCAGCGCCTTCCTAACCTGAGATCTTCTTCCCGACCTCTCCGCCCCCACCCCAGTCTGACCTATCACCCTCACCTTGACCTCTTTCCACCTATCACATTTCCGACGCCCCTCTCCCAAGTCCCTCCTCCCTACCTTTTATCTTAGCCTGCTGGACAAACTTTCCCCATTCCTGAAGAAAGGCTTATGCCCGAAACGTCGATTCTCCTGTTCCCTGGATGCTGCCTGACCTGCTGCGCTTTTCCAGCAACACATTTCCACATCTATAGCTGGTCAGATAAGGTTGGGTTGAAACTTGGAGATTAATGGACCATGTGCACATTTTTACTTTCTAATGTATCTTGTATTTTTGCATCCATCATTTCTCGCATGGTAATATTTCTTCTAATTTGTTTTGAGCTCTTTCATCCCCCTTATCCTCTCCACCATTAACGACTTCAAATTCTTCTGTGCTCTTATCAACATTTAACGTTCTGACTTCTCAGATTCAGGATGCCAGGAATCATGTCGGACAGGCCTTGTACCTTCTCAACAGCAGAGATCAGACTTATCAGTTCAAAAGTGGCGCAGAGGTCACCAAGGTCAGTCAGATGTCAGAATTTCTGGCACAATAGCAAGTATCCTTGAATAACTAATCCCTACTTTACTTGTTAAATTACTTTCTTTTAAAAAGCCTTGTGTACCATTTCAATGGCATCAGTTATTTTACTGATTTAAATTGCATAGTAGTTTCTGTCTGTAGGTACTCTGTGTACAGATAAAATTCACTTTCAAACTATGAAAGGAAAAGAATGGGTCTGCTTTCATCTCGCTAAACCAGACACACCCCAATCCCCCTCTTACCATCCATGCACACGTGTCTGCCTCCCACATACTCCTGTAACTGAGGTCCCAATGAATAGGAATGGGGATAAGTCAAATTATACTTCAATATTCTGTCTTACAGTCTTTTAACATTTCTTTCTAAATGTTACACTCTGCCCCAGTTTTCATAGCTAAGGGGCACAGGTGGGTTTGTTTGCTCGATCTACACTGCAGTCTTTGCCAAATTGGCAACAGGAGTGCCCCAGTTTGGTGGAGTTTCTTCCCCTATTACTTTCTGACAGCTTGTGCTCATAAACGTTACAGGGTCTTGGTGCTACACTCCCACTAATATCTTGACTCACTCTCACTATCAAACTAAAACTGTGTACAACTCCCTTGTCAGACCGCAGCTGGAGTATTGTTTACAGTTTTGGTTCCCTTATTTAGGGTGGCACGGTGGCTCAGTGGTCAGCACTGCTGCCTCGAGACACCAGGGACCTGGGTTTGATTCCAGCCTCGGGCAACTGTCTATGTGGAGTTTGCACATTCTCCCCGTGTCTGTGTGTGTATCCTCTGGGTGCTCCAGTTTCCTCCCACAAGCCAAAGATGTGCAGGTGAGGTGGATTGACCATGCTATAGTGCCCAGAGATGTGCAGATTGGAGTGCATTGGCCATGCTAAATTGCCCATGGTGTTGGGTGCATTAGTCAGGGGTAAATATAGGGTAGAGGAATGGGTCTGAGTGGGTTACTCTTTGGAGGGTCGGTGTGGACTTGTTGGGCTTAAGGGCCTGCATAACTACCTTAAATCTAACCTTAAATCTGACCTTAAATCTGACCTTAAATCTGACCTTAAATCTGACCTTAAATCTGACCTTAAATCTGACCTTAAATCTGACCTTAAATCTGACCTTAAATCTGACCTTAAATCTAACCTTAAATCTAACCTTAAATCTAACCTTAAATCTAACCTTATCTTAGTTAAAAATCACACAACACCAGGTTATAGTCCAACAGATTTAATTGGAAGCACACTAGCTTTTGGAGCGACGCTCCTTCATCAGGTGATTGTCTCCTGACACAATCACCTGATTAGATTAGATTAGATTACAGTGTGGAAACAGGCCCTTCGGCCCAACAAGTCCACACCGACCCGCCGAAGCGAAACTCACCCCTACCCCTACATTTTGCCCCTTACCTAACACTACAGGCAATTTTTAGTATGGCCAATTCACCTGACCCTGCACATCTTTGGACTGTGGGAGGAAACCGGAGCACCCGGAGGAAACCCACGCAGACACGGGGAGAACGTGCAAACTCCACACAGTTAGTCGCCTGAGGCGGGAATTGAACCCGGGTCTCTGGCGCTGTGAGGCAGCAGTGCTAACCACTGTGCCACCGTGCCGCCCACTGATGAAGGAGCGTCGCTCCGAAAGCTAGTGTGCTTCCAATTAAACCTGTTGGACTATAACCTGGTGTTGTGTGATTTTTAACTTTGTACACCCCAGTCCAACACCAGCATCTCCGAATCACAACCTTATCTTAAGTAGAGATACACTGACATTGAAAGCAATCCAGCAAAGGTTCACAGGGCTGTTTCTGGGTATGGAAGGATCTTCTTATGAGGTCAGGTTGATTAGTTTGGGCCTGTACCCATTGGGCTTTAGAAGGAGAGGCAATTCAGGATTCTTAGGCGCCTTGACAGAATAGATGCGGAGAGGTTGTTTCCACTTGTGGGAGTATCTCAGACCAGAGGGTGTAACCTCAGTGACAGGAGTTGCCAGTTTAAGTCTCCGATGATGATTTGTTTTCCCTCAGGGCAGTGAATTTAAGGAGTTCTTAACCACAGGAGGCTGATGAGACTGTATTATTAAGTATATGCAAGGCCGAGATAGACCAATGTTTAATCAATAACAGAATCAAGGATTATAGGGAACAGGCGGGAAAGTGGAGTTGAGGATTCAGCCTGAATGATGGAGCAGACCAGGTGGGCCGAATGACCTACTTTTACTCCTAGTCTCATGTTCTTATCTAGCTATAAATAAGATGTGCAGCCTCTTTGGTGTGACTGGAGGCTGGCTGTTGGACTGTGATCCCCAGCATGAATTGATGATGTCAGAACAGGGAGAAATAAAATCCATTTTTGACAGGAAAGTCTTAATTGTCCTGATTACAAGCTGACTGGAAGGAGAAGAAAACGATTTAGTCTAAAATTACAAAATGAAACTAATTTTAACAAATGCTAATTGTAAAATATTTATAAAATGGCTCATAATCATTGAAATGTCAAAATGATAAAGTAGCAGCAGTGTATCCTTGGCTTCAGAATATTAAAAATCATTTAGTTTTCATTTATGAGCTGCTTCACTTGTAATATGGCACAATTCTCTGCTGATGTTGAGATAAACGTGACTTGCTGGCATGTTTTCTGATCTGTCTTTGAAGGTAGTGACCTTTCAAAATCATTGTGGCACACCCTCTCATTCTGCAGCTGCATTGGAAAAAAAGGCACAACTTAGCAGCTTAGCTGAGACTCTAACCCAAGAAACAAGTCAGTTTAGTAACCACAGTGAAGATAAAATGTCAGTGTAGACTGAAAGGATGTCTTTCTCACCTGCTTTTAAAGTGAAGCTTAATATTCTGTTTGCCATGCAAAAGATTGTCAATAATTGTTCATCTGTCCTAAAGCCTACCTGCACCTGATCAGATAAAGGCATTTTCTTTTTAAGCTCATGGATGCAGTAATGTTGCAGCTAACCCGTGCTCGCAATAGACTGACCACGCCTGCAGCAATGACACTCCCAGAAGTAGCCTCCAGCAGTTTGATGGTGAGCATGTATCCTACTCCTGTGACTGACCAGTGTCTTTGCCTTTGCTGCTTACCCTCCAAACCCCAATCTCCCCTCCCTCCTTCCTCCCCAGTTCTCCAATCCCACTCCCATCCATCTATTCCATCGCACTTTAACAAGTGATCATTTCAGTGTTAGTGGAAAGTCAGTAGCTTCACAGCACTGCTATAACTGTAGAATGCTGCAGTGCCAAGCAGTAATCCAAGGTTATCTGGTATCAAAATCCATGTCAAAGGTATCAGTTTTTGTTATTAGGTTTTGTCCCTTGTGATAAATGGCTTGCCAGGGAGATTGTGAATGATACTTCTCCTCCTGAAGTCAATACAAAACCTGTCACTGCATAACAGTTTGATACCTCTTCACAGTGAGTCAGCCACCTCAAATACACCAAATTTGTTGTAATGCAAACAGATATTTATCTTAATATGCCTCTTTATGACTTTTATCAGTATATTCTAATAGGTTAGGATTTTCTAGGAATAATGAGCCAAAATAGCCTTAATGATACTAAGGAATTCAACTTTCATTTCATCAGCTTAAGCTAACGTCTTATTGTTTTTATTTGTAATCCCTTCACATCTTAATTCTCTCTTAGAAAATGTTCACACCACCTCTTCCCGGCGATGTCTTTGCAAACTTCTACATTAATCTGAGTAAACTTTGTTTGATTGTCTACCAGCTCCATCTTCTGCAGCCCAATTTGAATAAGGTAATATATGACAGCAAGACTTTTACGTTACAAGTATGAAGGTTGTAAGTTAATATTTCAGGCTATCGCTTTCATCTAGGGTAACATTTAACAACGAAGAGTGTTTTGTGATCTATTCTGAATTGTGCCCAATAACAAGCTTTGTTGTTAAAGGATTGAATGGGGCCCCACGTTATTTTATTGGGGAAAAGATGCAGATGTTCTATCCCGTGGATAGTGACGAAGCACCTTTGATGTCAGGTGAATAGTTAGTCTCTCGAGATGTTGGGAGTTATGTTTTATAAGTGATTATATCTCAAATTGTTCAATTTTCATGATGGGATGGAGTTGGGGTTGCAAAGGCTCGCTAATTAGAATTTCTATCTGAATGAAAGGGCCATATTATTCATATGGCCACGGGGGTAGGGTCCATAGGAAACCTTTTTAAGTTGCTGATTTTTCCAAAGATATTCTTAATCCCCTTGTACAGGGTCGGTTGTCAAGAACCTGCAAGATAAACTGTAAGGTGACAGAGGCAGCCAATCTCAATTGTTCCCCAGCAGAACCGTGGGGAGTGCTCAGATTGATAGGTTTGAGGATCTAACAAGTGCCAAATGATTCTCTAGCTTTGGCTAGAAGGAGGAAACTCCAGGATAACTCTCTCACTCTTTCTGTCAACATTCTATCCCAGAAGAGAAATGACTGGAAAGCCCTGTATTATAAAGAAGTTCTTGTGTGGTTTTTGGAACCATTTTCTCATAAGCTTTGCCCTTCTCCTTACAGAATTTCAAACCTGCTGGGAGCTCTGTGCTGCACAACCCAGGATCCATGTTGTAAGTGCTCCTCTGAATTTTGTATGTAGGAAATAGATACGTTAATTCCATTAAGACCAAATTGTGGTTTGGTATGAAATTTCCAAGGTGAAGGTTGGAAGTTAGGGAGTATCCCAAACCTAACAATCCTTTCCATGTGCTGTATGCACACTGTTAACATTTGAAAAAGTGACACTTGATATCTGTGAATGTGGTGCATTTGAACATGAATGAAAGGAGCAGCAGGAGCCAAAGTCTGCGCCTGTCTCGCACGCTCTTTCTTTGCGCTCTCTTCACGTGTTGCATTATGAAGACATTTTATTCCTTTCAAATGGATTCAGTAGTATTTGTTTACTGTATGTATTTTGTGATGAAGAATAGATGCTTTCTGTTTTTCATTTCAGTTGCACCGTTGTGGGTATCTCAAAGTGTTTGCTGTGAAATTTCAGTGAAGGACTAAAAAAGTCATTTGAAATAGGACAGGATCCAACAATTCATCACATTACCAAAACCTTGATGTTTTGCTAAAATACTGAATGGTGTTCTTTATTCTCATCTACCTTCAAAGTAGTTCCAGTGCAATGCAAGATCAAAGCAACCATGCATGAGTGCAAGAATGTCATGAAGCCTAACTGATGTTAGCTGATTTGCAACTTGACATTTCTGATGGATCTTTCTGATCTATATGGATGCTTCATAAGCTAATTGTTTTTAAAAAATACATAATAGGCAAGGCCACAATTGACAATTATAATAAAAGCTATATACTATACATGCTGATGATCTGAAATAAACACGGTGCTGGCGAAACTCAGCAGGTCTGGCTGTGGCTGTGGAGAAAGAAACTTAGTTGACATTTCAAGTCCAATTTGACGTCTTCGGAACTGAAGGGGGCTGGGAAAATGGGTTTTAATGAAACTGCCATTTTATTGCCACTTTCAAAATAGAAGATTCATGGGATGTAGCATGGGGTCTCCAGAATGAATGTAAAACCCTAGGCTTGTGGGACGCACTTACTAAGTCGCTGTCGAGAAGCATTATCAGGGCTGTTTAGGTTTTTTTTTTGCTGACTTAAGCAAACCACTGCGTTATTGCATGGTCTTCCTAGATTTTCCCTGGGATCAAATTCCATAATACAATTCATTTTTCTTAGTAGGAGCAAATTACTGCAGATGCTGGAATCTATAATGAAAACATAAAATGCTGGAAATCGCAGCAGATCAGTCAGCGTCCATAGAGCGACAGCAAGCTAACATTTCCAGTTAGACAACTCTTCATCAGAGCTGCAACTGATGAAGTCACCTTGACTCACAACTTTAGCTTGCTGTGTCTCCTTGGATGCTGCCTGACCTATGTTTCTCAGTATTGTGTTATGGACATGGTGCAGCAGGCAATGTTGCATTTTGGCAATTGCACTTTTGAAACAAATTTACAGGCATATCTCTGCTCTTGCAGCAGTCTCCTCTCTTTATAGGCACCTTGCCGTGACTCAGTTTGAATATGGGGCATGGGGTTTGCAGCTTGTCTTGCCTACCTCCTCAGGTTCACACCGTACATGTGCTGCCCAAGTTGGTTTTCAGGAGCAAGATGCTTCTCTGCGGTGGAGATGCACAAGGTCTCATCTCTCCTCTTGTCTGTGAATGGCATGCACTCATTCAGATATCAAAGAGGCATTTGGATGAATAGATGAATAGGAAGGGTTTGGAGGGATATGGGCCGGGTGCTGGCAGGTGGGACTAGATTGGGTTGGGATATCTGGGTCGGCATGGATGGGTTGGACCGAAGGCTCTGTTTCCATGCTGTACGTCTCTATGACAAAAGAGAAAATGCCAACAAAGGGGGACAGGAATCTTGCACTCCTTACACTTCCTCCCTTGGTTCCAGTAGTCCAGTTGCAGCTTATAAACTCAGCTCTAAATTGTTGGAGTTGAAATTCCAGGATAGGCTGCCACTCTAATGTGACCACATCAAAGACCATCCTTTGCACGAATAGTGAAGCACACAGCAAGCGCTATCTTTCTGAACTAAAAAGAACATATAATGTTAGCAAATAAGTAATTTTGATGTGTATTCCTCATTGTGTTGCAGTGAAATGAACAACCAGAAATTTGAAGTTAGCCACGTGCACAAAGTGGAGTGTGTGGTTCCTTGGCTAAATGATACGCTTGTTTTCTTCACTATCGCACTGCAGCTTTGTCAGCAACTGAAGGATAAGGTATGGTCGACTTAATTCGTGTACTAATCAGAAAAACCTTCTTATATTGTTGTCATAGCCTCTTCATAATTGGGCTGAGAGGTGACTTTATAGGTGTTTATAAAATCATGAGGGGAATGGATAGGGTGAATAGATAAGGTCTTTTCTCTGGGTTGGGGAGTCCAGAACTAAAGGGCATAGGTTTAGGGTGAGGGGGAAAAGATTTAAAAGGGATCGAAGGGGCAACTTTTTCACACAGAAGGTGGTACGTGTATGGAATGAGCTGCCAGAGGAAGTGGTGGAGGCTGGTACAATTACAACATTTAAAAGGCATCTGAATAGGTTTATGAATAGGAAGAGTTTGGAGGGATATGGCCCAAGTGCTGGTAAATAGCACTAGATTAATTTTAGGATATCTGGTTGGCATGGACGAGTTGGACCGAAGGGTCTGTTTCCACGCTATATATCATTATGACTGCTTTCTGTTATATAACAAACTAGTGATATGATGGACTTGGAGGAACATTAAAGTGCTGTTGTTGCTCTGGTTACAATAGTCAACTCCATTGGATATATTTCACTACGTTACTTCTGGGCTTCAAACACCAAAGCTAGGTTCCTCCAGATATTGGGAAGACGTGTTCTGGTTGATCCCAACACACACGCACAGTCCCCTGCCTTTTTTTTTTCCCCCCTCAACCCGCATTCCTGTCCCTCTATTAATCTCCTCACTGCTGGGCAAAGTGCAAACAGCTGAAATGGCTCACTGCTTTTGCCAGTGCTGCTCTGTGAGAAACTGTCTGCACTGTCATGTCCTCTGTAATAACTCTTTGAGAAATATTACTAGAGCATTACATATTTTATCAGTTCCCTGAGAATTCCCCACTTTTCAATCCTTCTAACCTGAGAAACATGTCACTCTGAGCCCAAATTAATGCAACTCGAAGCCATTTGGTCAAACTGAGAGGTTATAGATTTTGGTAGGAAGAATAGAGACATAGTCTATTTTCTAAATGGGGAAAGACTTCAGAATTTTGAAGTGCAAAGGAATTTTGGGAGTCTTACTTCAGGATTCTCTTAAGGTTAACATGCAGGTTCAATTGGCAGTTAGGAAGGCAAATGTAATGTTAGCATTCATTTCCCAAGGACCAGAAAACATGAGCAGAGGTGTACTGCTGAAGCTGTATCAGGTTCTAGTCAGACTGCATTTGGGCCCTGTATCTAAGGAAGGATGTGTTGGTGTTGAAGAAGGGTCCAGAAGAGGTGTACAAAAGTGATCCTGGCAATGAAGGACTTGTCATATGAGGAGCAGTTGAGTGCGGCTCTGTATGCTGAGTTCAGAAGGATGAGTGGGGGGATCGGATTGAAACTTGGGGAATACTGAGAGGTCTGGATAGAGTGGATGCGGAGAAGATGTTTTCACTAGTAGGAGAGACTGGGACCTGAGGGAACAGACTCGGAGGGAAGGGATGACTCTTTAGAACTGAGATGAGGAGGAATCTCTTCAGCCAGTGGATGGTGAGTCTCTGGAACTCATTGTCACAGAGAGCTGTGGAGGCCAAGCCATTGAGTGTCTTTAAGACAGAGATAAGTTCTTATTTGGTAAGGCGATCAAGGATTATGGGCAGAAGGCAGAAGAATGGGATTGAGAAACATATCAGACATGATTGAATAGTGGAGTGGATCCGATGGGCCAAATGGCCTAATTTTGCTCCTATATTTAATGATCTTGTAGTTGGGTTTAATTAAGAGTCTGTCACACTGTATGATTTTCAGTGATTTTAGTATTTCTACTTATGAGACGTTAATTAATTTTACGGAGGGAATCAAGTTTCATTGAAGAAAAAGTTATTTTGAATGTTATGACTTGCATGTTTGAATGTTTGGAAAAAGTCAGTATTCAGTGTAGTTTTCCATCAGATGCTACAATGTTTTTAATTTGTCTTTACAGATTTCTGTATTTTCCAGTTACTGGAACTTCAAACCCTACTGAGCCTGAGCAACAGTTTAAGTGAAGATCAGTCTGCACTTTGTGACCACTCCTGCCCCAGCTCCCAGTCTGTCTACTGTAGATGTTGTCTGTAAATATTTTGGGGGCAGTATACTTACACTTCAGAAATTAAGTTACACACTACATTTGGTCCCCCCCTCCCCCCATCCTTGATGTTCATGTTTTAAAAACATTAACTCCCTTTGTAGAGCCTGACCTGGCGATATTGGAAATGAGTTAGAAAACTGATCCAACCTTGAGTTTTGAATCCTGCAGTCAGCTATATGACAGAAGTTGTTGTTCAAGTATTAATGTTAGTGAAGATGTGGTTCACAGTTCCGAAAGGCAGTTGGTCACAAATATATTGAAGTAGAAACAATGGTTTCTCCAGAACCTCTCTGATTTTGCATTGAGCACTTTCAATCGTTTCCAAGTTGCAGGCCACATTGAATAAAGGAGAGAAAATTATCTCTCCCTGGAGCTTAATGTTCAAGCACTGAAGCTAACCTATTCAACCTGTTTAAGTAGGGAAATTAAAGAACAAAAGCTCTATATTATACCTCTTGGTGGACCAGCCCCAACATTCTTGAATTATGTTTTTGTTTGTGGGATCCCCTCTTACCCCTCCCAGAGATTTCCTTTTTCAGAAAGAAAAGAAAGATCAGAGTATAAACAGTTTGTACGTTAAATTACTGTGGCATTAATTAGTTTTGAATTTGTGCTGGTCATAAATTAGTTGATCCATTGTTTGTGATTGCTTTATCAGAATATCTTGTGACTAGATTATTTTTGCATCAGACTTTATAAACCAGCGATTATGTATTTGTCTTTTAATGATTCAGCAACTTAGAATGAACAAAAAATGAAAAAAAAACACTGAACACAACTTAATTTGTGCAAATATTTAACTACTAAGCTGTATTGGCAATGTTGTAGTTTAACTAAATATGTATTTCCACCAATTTAAGTGAGAGTCCTTCATGTGCCTGGAGTATCTGACAAGCAGTTTCCATTTGTTTGTAATCTTGTGGTTACGGACACAATGTAATTGACACTGCAGTAACTGGAATTAAAACTGCATAGTTGAACTGCACCACGTTAATAAAGGATGGAGGAAATGGGTTCAGCGTGTATGACAAAGCTTTGTACATTGTTGAAAATAGAATCAGTTCCATTCATCTAAAAGGACATGGTTTTAAGATGTAGGAAGAGTTTCAATCAGATTCCTTTGTACAGAACATAGTGTTATTGTGTAACCCCTCTGGATGAATTATGGATGGTATCGGTATGCTGTTAATATTAAGCAGTGTTTATGTTTCGGCTGCATGTTTCTGCTGTATTTGGACAATAATTCATTGTTCATGTTGGTGAGATAAGACAACCGGTATTTCAACTGTTTGTGAAAGTGATATTAATTTTGAAACCACCATTCAGAACTTGAATATTGTATTCCAGTAGATTGCAGCATCTTGAAGTGAAGGTTTTGCTGAAACTTGACTTTTTTTTTTGAAACCTAACCCCACACCTCTGATCCATCAAAATTTGCCTCCTTTTCCTTTGTCTTGAGACCTGAGAATATCCAAAATCAAGCCTGTTTGATCTAACTGAAGTCTGACATGTTGTGGAGTAATACTTGTTAGAAATTAATTTCAATATTTACAAAATAATTCAAAGGGACACAATTTGAAAACCATCATCTTAATACTGTCATAATATAATCACTGATCAAGTTGAACATTGTTCAAGCTGTCTTAATATTTCCACCAACTAAGGTGATTGTTCTCTGTATTTTTAGTGTCTGGTAAATGTTCCAACCAACACTTCTAGAAGGTAACAATATTTAATAATCCTACAGAGTTTTACGTGGTCTTTGTAATTAAAAAAGCAACATTGGAAAGTCCTGCATTCCTCTTGTTGTGTAAAATGGTGTGAAACACTCATGGCAGCCAGTTCCTTGACTGGCACAGCATTTATCACACACCAGTCTCAGAGTAACCTTCTCACATGCTTCCCTATCCCAGTGGGAGCAAGGCTGCAGTCAGCATGTGCTTCCACCTTTTTGCAACATGTTCCCTCAGTCTGTGAGATTATCTGCAACTTCCGGTTTTTATTACTGGAGGAAAAAGTAGTTCTTCACTTCCCTGCACTGTTTGATAAGAAGTGGTAGTAGAGCCCAGCTGGAGTGCATTGAGCCCTGGGGCAATGTGTAAGACCCCTAATCCAGAACCTTGTGGGAAAGCTCTTCTATTGGATTTGGGGATCACCGGTAAGGCCAGCATTTGTTGTCCATCGCTAACTTCACTTGAGAAGTTGGTGATGAGCTTCAACTGCAGTCCATCTGGTATCTGTTGCGTTTCTTGTACATATGCCTCACTTGTTAGGCCATTGCAGAAGCCAGTTAAGGGTAACCTGTGGAAGTCACATGTAGGCCAGACTTCCTTCCCTAAACCAGTGGCAATTGATAATAGCTTTGAGACTAAGGTTTGATTCTTGAACTAAAACTCAATTTAATTACTAAATCAATTCCCAGCTGCCATAATGGGGTTTGTAACAACATCCCCAGCCCACTCTCTTGTGCCTCTTGGATTACCTGTGAGGAACAATGCTGTAGCATCCTCCTCACTCCTCATTACTTGTACCAAAGTTGTACTTTTCAACAAAACATCATGCAGAGAGGATTGGTGAGTGTGATGTAGGTCAGTTAGCTTCTGCAAAGCTCCACCCTACGAGTGAAGTAAGTCAGTTCAGATGAGAATGTGCCACACGAGTGCTTACCTTTTTAAAAAGCTGTGATGTCTTCCAGTATCATGTAATTTGAATGCAATATGTTAAACGTCAATTCAGTTCAATTCCTGCCATCAGTCTCAAGCAGAAATGCGCATATGTTTTCATGTTTGCTCAAGATGTAATGATGTGACTGAGACCAATTCTATTTAACGACCTTAAATTATTCAATGTTTGTGGACCAAGCAAATTGTTCAGATCGTGTCTGCAATAAAGTATTTATCTCAAAGAATTATATGGTTGTTCAGCACCGAGTTTGAGTTGATGTCCATTTTCATATGCCCTGCAATTAAGTCTTCAAGATATGATTCTTGCCAATCTCGATTGAAGTTAAAATAAAAGTAGGATTTGCATGAAGTTCCACAAGATTGCTGCTGTGGCAATTGGAAATGTGCCATTGATACAGTTGGTGTGAGAATAGGTAGCTGGGGTATGTTGGAGGGCAAGATTAACGCCTGTAGACAAATGAAACCTTATTTTGAAATCGCATTAATCCAACCTGTTTTTCTGGATCGGGTTAGCAAGAAACTGCCAACACACTTATTTAACAACAAGTAGTAGCAGGGAAGCTTCATAACAACCTGCATCTTGACTGATCGTCTCAGCAGCACGAGGGATGAGAGATTGGGGAATGCTCTTTCGAGTGGGTCAGAAGTCACATGATATTGGGTTGTAGTCCAACAGGTTTATTTGAAATCACAAGGGAAAGCTCAAGATTTCAAGTAAACCAATTGGACTATAACCTGGTGTCGTGTGACTTCTGACCTTGTCCACCCCAGTCCAACACTAGCACCTCCTCATCATGGCTACTTTCGATTGAAGTTTTTTTTTAAAAAGACTGACTGGTTCAGAATATTTCTCAAGTGCAAATTTTAAAAAAATCAGTTTAACACGGAGTATACTAAAGTAGACTTGATGTGTTAAATAGTCAGGAAAAACTAGGTTCTGGACTTTTGATATGTTAAAGTCAGGCTTGGTTTAAGCTCAAATTGAAACTGGGCCTGACTGAAAAGAATGGTTAGATTTCCACATGGAATATATGCTCCCATATTTACATATTTTGTGATCTCATTTTCTCCATTTCACTCGTGAAATTAATCACTAACCTCATTATCCTCCTTTATCTGCAAATTGAGATTTCCATCTGGCCAGGTGTTAACAAATCAAATTGCAAATGAGGAATTATAAAATAATAATTCATAATTTAAAATCTCATCCAAAATGTGAAAATGTTCTTATACAAGATGGGGTGTCTATAACAGATTAATTTAACTAGAGATATTTCCCTTACCATTTGTTCAGATTTTATAACATACCTTAGGAGCAGGTGAGACTTGAACCCAGACCTCCTGGTCCAGAGGTTGGGATCTTACCAGTGTGCCAAATGATTTTTTTCCCCCCCCTCTATGTTCCTCTGGTGTGAATAAGACACATCAATGTATGATAGAGTAATCTGCTGATATGAAACAGACTGCACTCTTAAAATAGCAGTATGTGGTACATCCGTTTATTTTAGTGTTCTAGAACAAAAAGTAATTAACAAAACTAATGTTCAGAGATCAATACAGCTGATAAACCTGAACACCAAGGTGCTGCACACATATGCTCCCCTCCCCCAAATAAAACAAAACTTAAGTTTTGTTAGAAGGTTGAAAGGTGACTTAATTGAGACATAAGATAATCAAAAGGTTAGATAGGATGGACAGTGAGAGTGGATAGCAATGGCTAGCAGAGGGTACATAAGGGTGATATAGGTCAGATGTCAGAGGTGGGATTTTTACTTAATAGGGGTATGGAACACACTGCCTGCAACAGTAGTAGACTCACCAACTTTAAGGGCATTTAAATGGTCATTGAATAAATATATTAATGAGAATGGAATAGTGTAGGGTTGATGGGCTTCAGATTGAACATAGAAGAATACAGCGCAGTACAGGCCCTTTGGCCCTCGATGTTGCGCCAATCCAAGCCCACCTAACCTACACTAGCCCACTATCCTCCATATGCCTATCCAATGCCTGCTTAAATGCCCATAATGAGGGAGAGTCCACCACTGCTACTGGCAGGGCATTCCATGAACTCACGACTCGCTGAGTAAAGAACCTACCCCTAACATCTGTCCTATACCTACCCCCCCTTAATTTAAAGCTGTGCCCCCTTGTAATAGCTGAAATTGGTTTCACTTGGCCTGTTTTAAGGATCAAATCTTAATTGTATAACAAGTTGCTGCCTGGTTTAAAAAGGCTAATCTTCCAGATTGCATGAGCCAGACTTGATTGGTCAAATCCCAGGAAGGTTTCAGAGCAAGTTGCCTTTTTGGTGTCTGGGCTCCAAACAGCCATGTTCTCTTAATTAACACCCCCTCCTCCAAACACTTGTCTTGAGTTTGTGAGCAGAGTTTCCAGAGAAAGGGAAGACGTCAACGCTCAAAGTGACAGATTTATTTTGTTACCCAAAAGGGATAGGCAGTTGCTGTATTGCACAAAATCTCAGCTATCAACTGATCAAAAAAAAATCAAGCAGTGCATGTCACAGAGCTGGTGCTTGACTAAGCTGAAAGCAACCTGTTAGAAGCTATTGTACACCAAAGTTTGGTTTCTGCTTGCACAACAAATCGTTAGAATGTGCAAGTTAATTCAAAATAAACTGTGACAAGATCAACTGATAATCTAAGGCACCAAATTACTCATTAGATTGCTTACACACAGAAATTAAGTTATTTAAAAGGCTGGACAGTTCACTTTTGTGGTTTAGTGACCTACACGGATTTCTTGGGCCCACTGAATTGTACATGGGCTGCACTGCCAGAACCCAAAGGTTTTGACCCAACTTTATCTGGGCTTTATTAGCCATACAATGCCACAAGTCTAGCTCCATACCATTTGGGTTACTATAAACTAGCAGTAATTTCAATGTTGTTGGACAGGTCAAAATATAATCTCTTGTTTTATGTCACAATGATTTTAAATTACAAAAGCTTCATTCTCCACAACCAAACATTTACTTTTAATTTTAAAAAAAAATTATGAAACAGGTTAAAGTGCATGATGTTGCATTTTTGTGACACAATCTGCAAAGGATAGTTGCCAATAAGTATGAAATTGCAAATGAAGAGTGCAGTTAAGCCAATATTATGAAATCAATGTAAGGATACTAAAAACAATAGATTTCATGTTTGGATTAGATTCAGAAGAGGTGCCTATTAAAATAACTTTAATGGTGGAGTGTTGGTAGGGCTTCATAAACTCCTTTATGCAGTTAACGATGTTGCTTATTGCTGTGGTCTCTGCTTGAATACCCCATTCAGACTGTTACGGTTCCAATGCCAAATTGTCAACACCCACCTTCTGCTTTCCATGCTGCAAGAGAAAATAGCAAAAGCGTCAACTGATCAATATTTACCATGTGAAATGTTTTTATTCTGCAATGGTTACACTGCTCGCTCAAGATATTAAAATCTCTGCTTCTTTCAGAGAGAAGTGACTCTCCCTCGAGGTTCAATACCTCCCTTTATTTACACCAGTTTGTGTGGTGGCCTGGAAATAATGCTGACGCTAACACAATGTCACGACACTATTCATATATGTCTATTGTTAGTGAGGTATAACTTAGAGACAATTTGGCAGCAAGCAACAGATGGTACAGTGAGATCAGCTTCTGGCTCAAGTTTCTTCTAAATAAAAACTGACAAATAGAAAAAGGAATTTATGCAAATACCTAATTATGCAGAAGAACCAAACAGTTTTTTGTCTAACTATTTCGATCAGGCAATTGCTCATGAGCAGAATGGCGCAGTAACCTATACTGATATTACTGATACTGGTAATCAACTGGTTCTTAGTTTTATTTGAATGATTACTGGTGGTTAATAGTTTAAAAAAAAGTCAGTGATTTGGTGGTGGGTAGGCCATTTTAATTATGTGGGTTAGCATTTTTCAAAATAATAAATATCCACAAGTGTTATGACACCTCTGGAGAAGGTGAGATTTGAAACTAGGCCTCCTGATCTACAGGTAGGGACACTACCACTGTACCGTGAGAACATAAGCCTTTGATTTTCTTGTTACAAAGAGGAGGCTTGGAGTTTTCCACCTGACCCACAAGGCATCACTGGGTTCCTGGGGAAGAGGCCTCGAACACTTTCATTTCCCTCCCTCCCTCCCTCCCTCCCCCCCCCCCCCCCCCATTACTGGAGGTGTGTGACTTGACAACAGATTACCAGGGAAAGTGTCAATTAGAAATTTGTAACTGGTTTAAAATAAAAGTGAACACTCACCTTCTTTCTTGGTGATGAAGAACAGCAGAAACCCCAGCAACAGCGAATTAGGACCAAGAGGATCAGAGTCAGCACTGCACCTAATGACAGGAAATTCAGACAAATTCATGACAGCGCAAGCCACATCTTAGAGTCAGGCTTTGTGATGCATTGGTAGTGACCTTGCCTCCAAGCTAGGAGACCCGGGTTCAAGTCCCACTGTTTCAAGGATGTGCAATAATCTTTGAACTGGTTGACTTAAATATCTAAAATCTCAGGAGTGGTCTTGATAGGATGACTGATCCTCATTCTGTCTAATGTCAAACCCCTGGGTGTGTACAGCTGTACATTTGGACTGACTGCATGTTGATGAATACTCCCCTAGAAAAAGATTCACGTCTTCAGAAAGGGTGAAGAGGAGCTTTATTATCACTTTCTCTTTTTGTCTGGCAGAGTGAGGAGACAGATACACCTATTATTCCAAAGCATTAGGTTAATATTTAATATGCAGCTACCGCATATCTGTTTACAAAATGGAGTGTTGTTAAATGAAGTCACAGAATCCCTACAGTGTGGGAACAGGCCATTCAACCCAACAAGTCCACACTGACCCTCCAAAGAGGGACCCACCTAGACCCATTCCCCAACCCCCACACCCCTGAACACTATGAGCAATTTAACATGGCCAATTCACCTAACCTGCACATCCTTGGATTGAGAGGGGAAACGCCACACAGACACAGAGAGAGAATGTGTAAACTCCACACAGACAATTGCCAGAAGTTGGAATCAAACCCAGGTCCCTGGTGCTGTGAAGTAGCAGTGCGAACCACTGAGCCACTCGAATAGGGTTCTTCATGTTTATCACACAGCAGTAGGGAGCAGTATTCAAGTGGATTGTTATTCTATGTTTGGTTGTGAGATCTATGTATATCAAGTTTGCTTGGTCAAGGGTGGGCGATCATGGAGATAAGTATGGCAACACAGGCAGTCAATTCAGAGTCGAGATGTGTAGACATTTTATTGTTTAATACTGTAAATATTTTTTGGTTGTACAGCACTTGACTATTTGCACCAGGGAACATGTTGGATCTTGGCTAACGAATAGTCTTTGCAATCTTGTGTCAGGCTGGTGTTGGACGTGTTGTTGAAGGGGAGCATGCTGTAGGATGTGATGGAGAATACTCCTGTCAAGGTCTTAATTGATGGCACGGCAGCTCAGGGACCCGGGTTCGATTCCAGCCTTGGGTGAATGTCTGTGCGGAGTTTGAACATTCTCCCGGTGTCTGCGTGGGTTTCCTCCCACAGTCCAAAGATGTGCACGTTAGGTAAATTGACCATGCTAAATTGCCCATAGTGTTTGTGGAGGTTAGGTGCGTTAGTCAGGGATAAATGTAGGATAATAGGGTAGGAGAATGGTTCTGGGTGGGTTACACTTCGGAGGGTTGGTGTGGACTTGTTGGGCCGAAGAGCCTGTTTCCTCACTGAAGGGATTCTATGATGATGAGATCTTCAAAGAACTCCTTCGAATGAAGGCTCATTACCCCTCTCCATCCTTGATATGGTACAGTCCTCGCAGTTCTGTGCTTGGTCCTTAAACACTGTCCAAAATCATCCTCTTCTTCAAATCGATATGTCCCTCTCAAATACCACCCCCTGACACCCCAGGCACAGACTGAATCACTTTTTCTTCAGAGACTCATTAACATTACGTTCCCAGTGGCAGCGCTTCTGCCGCCAATTTTGGGCCAGGTGACTGGAGGTGGGTGGCTGGATCAGATAAAAGTCAGTCCAGCAGTAGTTAGGCCAAGTCAGGGAATGAGAGCTGTGGATATTCCTGCTGTCACTGGCTCAGAGGAGGAGATAGTTAAGCAGGTGCCACTGGCTGGAGCAGGCTGGTACTGTGAGGTGTATTGGTTCCTCTGACAAGGTTTTTTTTTTACAAACAGGCCCAGATTAAGGCCTTGCATCAGGCAGAGGACTCCATTGCTATCTGCCTTCCTTGTCGATTATACTCTTATGGAGGTTAGTGTCCCTCCCACCTCTGGCATTGAAATCACCAGTTGGTATCCCCGTTTGCGTATCCAACTGACAACACTGGGCAGAATTTCATAGTGTACACACTGGTGCCTATGGTACCGATTCTGGGTTAGAATCGCTAAAGAGTGGAAGGAGGCCATTCAGCCCAGTGGATCCACACTGACCCTCCGAACAGCATCCCACCCTGACACTCTGCATTCCCCATGGCCAATCCTCCTGACCTAAATCTTTTTGGATTGTGGGAGGAAACCCACGCAGACACAGGGAGAACGTCAGAGTGGAGTTTGCACAGTCATCTGAGGGTGGAATTGAACCCGGGTCCCTGGCACTGTGAGGCAGCAGTGCTGACCACTGAGCCACCTTGTCAGGGGTTGGGAAGCCAAAGTCAAAGTATCATTTATCCCAGGGTGGGGCTCAGAGACAGCCAATAGGATAGTGTTTGTTTTTAAAATGGTGAAGCTAACTCCAAAGTGCTCTAATGCCTTCATGAATTGCAGCATTCCTTTCCTACATGAAGTCAGCCAATGCTGAGTGGAATTCCCAAAGGATCCTGGTTCTAAATTTTATACAGCTCTACGGCCAGAACGGACATTGGCTGCAGCACAGCAACTGCCCAGTCGATGGTTACGTTTAATAAGTTACATTTGCTTTGATTTATGGTTTAAAGAGCAGTATCCTTTGTGGAAATGCCAGGTGGCTAAGGCACTGCTTGCTGCACTCCTGTGAATACCACTCAGGCCCAGGAGGAGACACCAGGTGTCAGAATGCCCACAAGTGCAGGCCATCTATGGCATATAATTGGCATATCTAGCCTGGCCACAGCCCTGTGAAAAGTCAGCCAGTGACAGTTTCCTGGCACCTGCCTTCATTCAGTTAGCCAGGGCCAGCAGCGACAGTTTGACTGGAATGCCCAAGGCAGTAGTGAGGAAAGTAGGGGATATGCCGATATTACTCAAGCGGAGGAGAATTACACTGCAAACCCGGGGTTTGGGATTCCCCGGGCAGCCATATCTTCACCAAAAGGAGATAACAGTCACGGAGTCTCCCCAGCAAATGGATAATCATAGATCATACAATTCCCACAGTGTGGGAACAGGCCATTTGGCCCAGTAAGTCCTCACAGACCCTCTGAAAAGCATCCCATCCCTCACCCCTGTAACCCTCCATTGCCCATGGCTAATGCACACCCCTATGAACAAATTAGCATCGCCAATCCACCCTAACTTGCGCATCATTGGACTGTGGGAAATGGGCCAGAGAGGTAACAGAGCACCAAGCGTGAGGCTCACGATTGGGATAGCAATGAGTGTGGCTCCTCACTGCACCAATTAGATATATGATACATATGGAAGTGTCATTTAAAGTTGCAGAGATCTCAAACTTCAATTTAGTTCCATTTTAAACAGACCGAGAGTGCTTTGTGATCCTAAACTAAATCTTTGGTGAGTTACCAGTCAGCTACAGTCTTATTTCAATGTTCCTATATTCCTGCAGCATGCTGTTTGCACCGAGGGAAGATTCAGAGGGAACAGCAGCCAGGAAGCCTCTTTGGAGATGTCAAAGATTTCTTTTCAAAACTAAACCCAAAAACTAGAAAGCCTGGTCTGAGTGAGCTGGCCACACCCAGGACACTTCCGTTGTTCCAATTTTTAAAATAAAAACCCCCAAGGCCTCACAAATTGTTTATTTTCTTAGTGAGAGCTCTCTGGGCCTTAAAACCTCTCTTCAAAAACAAAACCCAGGACAAAGTAATGTCTTAAAAGTGACTGCATCATCACAAAAATCTTATATTGCCACAGCACATAAGGTGGAATGAACAAAGGCAAAATAAAGCTTACCGATGAAAATAAAGAAAATGGCAAAGGTGGCGATATCCCAGTTGGACTGAAAAAGCTGTTTGCTCTGTAACCGTCTCACCACATCATTGAACTGAGCTTCAATCTGAGTTCCCAAATCCTGGTCAGACATCCTCAACACTGGGTCACCGTCACACTGCCCTAAAGGTGCTGGCTTGTTCTCCACAGAGATTCAGGCAGAGGCAGTTAACTGCAAAACACAGAGCAGACTCCATCATTTCCAAGTTTACTAGGTGCCAAGCAAAAAGGTTTCTGCAAAGGATGGAACAATGTTATTACTAACGCTATGCCTTAGAAATGAAAAAAAAAAGTGTTTCAGAGAAGCTGATCCCTGAAAATTCTAGCCCAGAAACACCAGACTGAATAGCCTCCGCGACTGTAGTGATTTGGTGATATTACCGGCTGTCAGGAACCACTCTGGTTTGAGGCTATACTTACACTGACTGCAGTGAGGCTGGCAGAACCTGTGTAAAAGACTCCTTGAAGTGAGTGTATAAGGAACCTCCTGGGGCTCCTATGCTGCAGTGATCATGTCCATCCCTCTGGGTCAGAAGGCCTGCGGTAAAAGTCCCACCTACTTCCTGGACAGGCTGATTTTAAAAAATGACTATGTAAGGAACCTCTTCAATGTATTGGAATGTGAATGAGATCTGGAAGTGGAATAATTAAGGCACCCGTGCTGTAAGTAAAAATGATGTATTGAACCTTCACACATTTTATGAATGAATTACAGTTCCTAAACAAATACATGTGCAAATTGTAATACAGCTAAAGTCTGAATGTGTTGGATAATGTTTCGAAAGTCACCATGCTCTATTTTAGTTAGTTACAGTCACTGAGGGATCTGAAGCAAAGATAGTTCATGAATTGAGCTACACATCAGCTGTAATGGTTCCAGTAATTCCACACCAACCTGTGCAGAGATGTTATTACACACCTCCAGAGACTTGCACCCAAACCTCCTGGCACAGAGGTAGGTACACTACCACTATGCCTCACAATTAACTTGTTAAATTTACAGTATGCTTTCCTTCATCAGACAGGGTACTGAGTACAAGAGTTGGCAGGTCATGTTACAGTTGTACAAGACTTTGGTTCGGCCACATTTGGAACACTGCAGTTCTGGCCATCACGTTACCAAAAGGATGTGGATGCTTTGGAGAGGGTGCAGAGGAGGTTCACCAGGATGTTGCTTGGTACGGAGGGTGCCAGCTATGGAGAGACGTTGAGTAGATTAGGATTATTTTCATTGGAAAAACAGAAGTTAAGGGGGGACCTGATTGAGGTCTACATAATCATGCGAGATATAGACAGGGCAGATAGCAAGAAACATTCTCCCCCCCCCCCCCCACCCACATAATGAGTTCAAAGTGAGAAGGGAAAGGTTTAAGGGAGACATGTGTGGAAAGTTCTTTACACAGGAGGCTGGTGGGTGCCTGGAATGCGTTGGAGGTGATAGAGGCAGGCATGATAGCATAATTGAAGATGTATCTAGACAGGTACATGAATGGGCAGGGAGCAGAGGGATACAGATCCTTAGGAAATAGACGACAGGTTTAGATAGAGGATCTGGATTAGTGCAGGCTTGGAGGGCCGAAGGGCCTGTTCCTGTGCTGGAGTTTTCTTTGCTCTTTGGTTCTAAATATTATGCTAGATTAATGTTCCTGATAGTCCACTGGCGAGATTTACTTGCTTAGATAAATTAACCAGTACAAAGATTCCACACCACAAGGAGTTGCCCACTTTCATTCCTGACAATCCAATATTATAATTTTTGATGATTACTGTGGAATCAGCCACAGTTTGCAAATCTTATTGCACCACAAGAGCTTTTCTGCCTCATGAAACCCACACCAGCAGCTGATAAAGACACCAGCAAAAGATTAAACTGCAGAACTCGGCTGGATTATCTGGAGCATTTACTCTGAAAAGTAATGAAACTGTTTCAAAATCAGAGATACAGTACAAACAGTTAGTGCAATTTTAACACTTTAGGTATCTTACTGCTGCAACTCAGAATTGAATGAAAATTACGGGCTGAGTGTTATAGAATTGTAGAATGGTAATGACAGAGGAATCTACTCAGCATATTCTGTTCAAGCAGCCCCCTGCAAGACAGCACAGCTAGTCCCATTTTCCTGCCCACATTCTTGTACATTTTCACTCTTCGGGCACGTAGGCAATTCCCTTTTGAAAACTGATCAATTCTGCCTCAGCCAGTCCATCAGACAGTGCAATCCAGACCCTGCACTGTGTGCTGGCCTTCCTC
Organism: Chiloscyllium plagiosum; assembly: GCF_037043375.1. NCBI lineage: Eukaryota > Metazoa > Chordata > Chondrichthyes > Orectolobiformes > Hemiscylliidae > Chiloscyllium > Chiloscyllium plagiosum. The sequence goes on along the minus strand of NW_028270158.1, from coordinate 10,692,059 downwards.
ACTGGTAAATCACTAATCCCTGTCCTCCAGTTTTCCCAACCTTCCTTTGGGACTCAGGTGGTTAATGCTGCTGCCTCACAGCGCTAGGGATCCGGGTTTGATTCCAGCCTCAGGTGACTGTCTGTGTGGAGTTTGCACATTCTCCCCATGCCCGCGTGGGTTTCTCCCACAATCGGGAGAGGCTGAACAGGCTGGGGCTGCTTTCCCTGGAGCGTCAGAGGCTGAGGGATGACCTTATATAGGGGGGTTAAAAAAATTATGTAGGGCATGGATAGGATAAATAAACAAAGTCTTTTCCCTGGGGTGGGGGAGTCCAGAACTAGAGGGCATAGGTTTAGGGTGAGAGGGGAAAGATATAGAAGAGACCTAAGGGACAACTTTTTCCACACAGAGGGTGGTGCGTATATGGACTGAGATGCCAGATGAAGTGGTGGCTGGTACAATTGCAACATTTAAAAGGCATCTGGATAGGTATATGAATAGGAAGGGTTTGGAGGGATATGGGCCAGGTGCTGGGTTGGGTTGGAATATCTGGTCGACATGGACAGGTTGGCCGAAGGGTCTGTTTCCGTGCTGTACATCTCTATGACTATGACTCTGACTCTGAGTGCAGGTTAGGTGGATTGGCCGTGCTACATTGTCCACAGCGTTCACGAAATGTGTAGGTTTGGTGCATTAGTCAGGGGTTAAATGTAGGGGAATGGGACTGGATGGGTTACTCTTCGGAGGGTCAGTGTGGACTTATTGGGCCGAAGGGCCTGCTTCCACACTGTAGGGATTCTACGTAAATTATTTTTGGGAAAAATGAAAAACCAAAAAAGTCAAACCAGTGGAGAGCTGTAAAATTCTGAAGGGGTTGGTTAGGATAACGGTAGAGAAGATATTTCCAGTGGTGGTCAAGCCCAAAAATAGGGTCATAAATATAGGCTACAGGCAAAGTTCCTCAAAGTGAATCTCTCAAACCCTGCACCTCACCACAACTTTAGTCCATGATGACAGGAAACCGAATGTTACTTCCAGCAAAGCCCTAACCCGAACCATTCGTTTTTAGTGGATTCATGGGATGTGGTAATCACTGCCTGGATCAGAGGGCAGCTGAGAGCAACCCATGTTGCTGTGGGGTCTGCAGGCACATGTAGGCATGACCAAGTAGGAATGGCAGTTCCATTGCCCAAGGAACTTGAGTGAACCAGACAAGTTTCTCCCCAATGATTCCATGGCTACCATTAGACTCTTAATTCCAGATTTTGTTTTTTTTTTAAAAATTGAATTCAAATTCCCACCATAAGAACTGGGAGCAGGAGGAGACCATTCAGCCCCTTGAGCCTGCTTTGTCATTTAATACAATCTTGGCTCATCTCATCTCTGCCTCAGCCCCAGTTTCCCTCCCAGGCCTCAAAAATCTGATGTGGTGGGGTTCATACCTGAATGTTACCTGGGGCTTTGGCCTAGTGGTATTATCCCTGGGATTATTAATCCATCGCAGTCCCAACCACATGGGCTAAATTTGTACTAAATGAGAAATTACAGAAGTGAATCAATCAGGATTTGTTTTGCTTCTTAACTTGGGAAAACTGTTCAACTGTTTTTATTGCTTTTCATCACTGTTTTAGTCAGTCCCCAATAACTAATAAGGCCTGAGATAGACAGGTGCCAGCATCACTTACACTTCCAGCATGGTGTACAAGGAAGAGGAGATAGTGAGGACTTTGGATGCTGGAGAAGTCATAGTCGATAAAGTGTGGCGCTGGAAAAGCGCAGCAGGTCAGGCAGCATCCGAGGAGCAGGAAACCTGGTGTTTCCCGCATCTGCAGTCCTCACTTCTGCCACATTGCTGAGAGAGTCTGGAGTCACATGTAGGTCAGGTGAGGACATTCGAGAAACAGATGGGATTTTCCTCCAGTGATTTCACGGTCATTAGACTCCCAATTCCAGAACTTTATTGAATTGAAATTCCATCAGCAGCAGTAGCGGGATTCGAACCTCGATCCCTGTTACTTGGGTCTCTGCATTAATAGTTCAGGCGATGGCCTAACAGTATTATCGCTGGGATTATTAATCCTAAGACCCAGGTAAATTTGGGTATGAGCCCCACCACATCAGATTTGTGAGGGGGGAGGGAATCTGGAGCTGAGTCCGAGACACGATCGTCTTAAATCAAGGGGCTGAATGGCCTCTTCCTGCGCCTAGTTCTTACGGGAGACATGGTGGGTATTTTAATTTGATTTTAAAAAAAAAAATCTGGAATTAAGAGTTTACTGATAGGCATGGAATCATTGATGGGGAGAAACCCACTGGTTCACTAATGTCTCTTGGGGAATGGAACTGCTATCCTTAGTACAAATAATACCACTAGGCCATATTTAACAAGGCTGGGCAGATAGAGGGTATATTTTGCAGCACTGTGTCTCTTATGGAAGGCTGCGATCATGTTGACAGCCCTCAAGTGGGCCCTCCAGCTGCAGGAGCTTTACCATGCTGCCCTTCAATAGATTCCATGATTCCCCACTCACCACGAGCTAGAGCAAACCACATTAATTTGATGGTTTCCCGCAAAGTCCAGGAGCCTGACTGACATTCCAGCCTGAACAGCAAGGCTCAGAAACCCAGAGAAAACCCAGCCTTGAAAAAACAGAAAGCTTCCTCTTACCCAGGAGGACTAGGAGCAAGAGTAGGCCATTCAGCCCTACTCCGCCATTCAATACAACCACCTCATCTCAGTCTCAACGTCACTCCTGGCCAGCTCCCCCATAGCCCTTCAAGCAGTTACTAATTAAAAGTCAGTCCATCGGTCTTATTCAAATGTATTCAGTATCCAGACGCCCACCACAGAGGAGGGGGGCGGATCGAATTGCATACATGCACCACCCTTCGAGAAGTCATACCCCCCCCCCATCTCCATTTTAAAAACTTGCCAGCCCTTATCCGAAAACGATGACCTCTCGTTCTAAAAATTGCCTCACAATCCTTTTTACGTCTTCTTTCTCAATCTCCTTCAGAGTCTTCTCAAGCTCAATCTGCTCTCCTCATTTTCCTTACCTCTGCCTAAACTGTTCAATCTCTCCTCATAAGACAAACAAACAGTCAATCCACAACTACGTTCCAGAAATTCCCACAGGAATGGTTGGCATGTCAACAACTTCAGCCCATCAGTGCACCTGCTATATTTACCAGATCCATACTTGGAGGGATTATATGCAAGACTCCAAATGGTACATTACTTTATCAAGCAAAGGTACAATGATCAGATAATCTGTTTTTAGTAAAGTTGACTGGGGATCATTCCCCACATCATCATAAATAGTTCCAGCTACCTGAGGAGAGCTAAAAGACAGTCCCTACAACCTCAGTGCACACTTTCAACACCACTAAAGGGAAGAGGATGCTGTAAATCTTTTCTGAACCCTTTCAAGTTTCACAAGGATTTTGCCAGGGTTGGAGGGTTTGAGCTGCAGGGAGAGGCTGAACAGGCTGGGGCTGTTTTCCCCGGAGCGTTGGAGGCTGAAGGGTGACCTTACAAGAGGTTTAAAAAGAAACTCCAATAGATGTTAATAAAATGTAGAGGTTTATGAAATCACGAGAGGCAGTGAATGGACAAGGTCTTTTCCCTGAGGTGGGAGAGTCCAGAACTAGAGGGCACAGATTTAGGGTAAGAGGGGAAGGATTTAAAAAGGGACCTAAGGGACAAATATTTCAGAGTGTGGTGTGCGGAATGGGCTACCAGAGGAAGTGCTAGAGGCTGGTAGAAGTACAACATTTAAAAAGGCATCTGGATGGATATACGAATAGGAAGGGTTTAATGGGATATGGGCCAAAATGGGTCCAGATTAGTTTAGGATATCTGGTCAGTATGGACAGGTTGGACTGAAGGGTCTGATTCTGTGATGTATGACTCTATAAGCAGGATCTGGCCTGGAATAAAGTGCTCACATGACAACATGGCCTCCATAATATTGCTCACAACAGAACACTGGTCAAGGTTCACGCTTGTAAATGCAAATCAATTTAAGCCACAGTTTCCTCATGCTGTCGCTAAGAGGAAGGTGAGAATTGAACTGTTTCCAGTCACCAATCAAGATCTAAAGAAGAACACTGTGCAGGGGAAGTTTTCAAAGAGTGTAGTTTGGACCAGACTATTATTGTCACCGCTGCCTTTTGTCAAAAGACGATTCTATTGGTCGACATGACCATAAACCTGAGAGAAACCTCTCAAAATGACTATTGAACATTAAGCTGCTGATTTGTGTCAAGTGTTGGGGGAGGGGAAAGAGGTTGGGAGGGAGGCTAAAGCAGTGCTTCCTGATGCGCTGACACACACTGGCATGGAGCTCATCTTCCCCTGCTGCCAAGGTCAGATGAAAATAGTCAGCATTCAATGCTCTCATGCTGACACAAACTGCTCAAGAACATTGTTTACAAAAACAAAATCCAGACTAACCAAGTTTGCTGGCTCCTCAGTCAGACAATCCAAACCTAGCACTGTTTGAGCATTCACAGAGTTACACAACCTGGAAACAGACCCTTCGGTCCAACTCATCCACACCAACCAGATATCCTGCATTAATCTAGTCTCAATTGCCCATATCCCTCCAAACCCTTCCTATTCGTATACCCATCCAGATGGCTTTTAGATGTTGCAATTGTACCAGCCTCCACCACTTCCTCTGGCAGCTCATTCCATACACGTACCACCCTCTGCATGAAAAAGTCACCCCTTAGGTCTCTTATATCTTTCCCCTCTCACCCTAACCCTATCCCCTCTAGTTCTGGATGCCCCACCCCAGGGAAAAGACCTTGTCTATTTACCCTATCCATGCCCCTCATGATTTTATAAACCTCTATAAAAGGTCACCCCTCAGCCTCAGATGCTCCAGGGAAAACAGCCCCAGCCTGTTCAGCCTCTCCCTGTAGCTCAAATCCTCCAACCCTGGCAACATCCTTGTAAATCTTTTCTGGACCCTTTCAAGTTTCACTACATCCATCCAATAGAAGGGAGACCAGAATTGTATACAGTATTATAAAAGTGGCCTAACCAATGTCCTGTACAGCCGCAACATGACCTCCCAACTCCTGTACTCAATGTTTTAACCAACGATGGCAAGTGTACCAAACAGTTTCTTCACTACTGCCTTGGAATGGTTATTTTTAATCCATTTGGCGGCAATACTGGCTCAGCCAAAACTTATTGCCCCGAGGACTGTTAAGGTACAACCGCATTACTATGTGTCTGGAGTCACAAACCTTATTGAATTCTTTGAAAAGGTGACGAAGGAGGTTGATGAGGGGAAAGCGGTAGATGTGGTATATATGGATTTTAGTAAGGCGTTTGATAAGGTTCCCCATGGTAGGCTACTGCAGAAAATACGGAGATATGGCATTGAGGGTGAGTTGGAGGTTTGGATTAGGAATTGGCTGGATGGAAGAAGACAGAGGGTAGTAGTTGATGGCAAAGTTTCTTCATGGAGTGCCGTCACTAGCGGTGTTCCGCAAGGATCTGTTTTGGGACCATTGCTGTTTGTCATTTTTATAAATGACCTGGAAGAGGGGTTAGAAGGTTGGGTGAGCAAGTTTGCGGATGATACGAAAGTCGGAGGAGTTGTTGACAGTGAGGAAGGATGTGGCAGGTTACAGCAGGATATAGAGAAGCTGCAGAGCTGGGCAGAAAGGTGGCAAATGGAATTCAATGTAGCTAAGTGTGAGGTGATTCACTTTGGGAAGAATAACAAAAAGATGGGGTACTGGGCTAATGGTCGGATACTTGGTAGTGTGGATGAGCAGAGGGATCTTGGTGTCCATGTACACAGATCTCTGAAAGTTGCCACCCAGGTAAATAGTGCAGTGAGGAAGGCATATGGCGTACTGGCTTTTATTGGTAGAGGAATTGAGTTCCGGAGTCCTGAGGTCATGATGCAGTTGTATAAGACTCTGGTGCGGCCGCATCTGGAATATTGTGTGCAGTTTTGGTCGCCATACTATAGGAAGGATGTGGAGGCATTGGAACGGGTGCAGAGGAGGTTTACCAGGATGTTGCCTGGTATGGAAGGAAGATCGTATGAGGAAAGACTGAGACACTTGGGGCTGTTTTCATTAGAGAAAAGAAGGTTTAGGGGTGACTTGATTGAGGTGTACAAGATGATTAGGGGGTTAGATAGGGTTGACAGTGTGAACCTTTTCCCGCGTATGGAGTCGGGTATTACAAGGGGGCATAGCTTTAAATTAAGGGGGGGTAGATATAGGACTGAAGTTAGGGGTAGGTTCTTCACTCAGCGAGTCGTAAGTTCATGGAATGCCCTGCCAGTAGCAGTGGTGGACTCTCCCTCTTTATGGGCATTTAAGCGGGCATTGGATAGGTATATGGAGGATAGTGGGTTAGTGTAGGTTAGGTGGGCTTGGATCGGCGCAACATCGAGGGCCAAAGGGCCTGTACTGCGCTGTATTCTTCTATGTTCTATGTTCACATGGAGGCCACACCAGGTAAAAACAGAGTATTTCCTTCTCCAACACTTCGATGAGATACAGATGGATTTTTTTTCCCCCATCTAATAATCAACATGGTCGTCATTAATCTCAGTTTTTAGAGAAGTATATGGGATGGAGTTCAGTTTCCACATCTGCTGTGACAGGATTTGAACCTGGGTCCCCGGAGTAACAGTTGTGTGGTGCTGGAAAAAGCACAGCAGGTCAGGCAGCATTTGAGGAGGAGAGTCGATGTTTCGGGCATAAGCCCTTCATCAGGAATGAGGCCTCACTCCTGGTGAAGGACTGATGCCTGAAATGTTGACTCTCCTGCTCCTCGGATGCTGCCTGACTGGCTGTGCTTTTCCAACAACAACACACACAACTCTGATCTCCAGCCCTCACTTTCTCCCCAGAGTAATAATCTAGCAATAATACCTGCAGGCCACAGCTTCCCTGTGTCGGAGAATGGACAGAGGACATGCAGCAAACAGAGAGAGAATACAATCCACCAACAAGTTAGGTCACATACATCAGTTCCTGAACATCACAGATGATCAGGCCAGAGGCATAATCACAGCTTCCTCTCCTCACCAGCTGAAAGCTAATAGAATGATATTTATTAATGGAAGAGGAATAGAATACAAAAGCTGGGAGATCATGCTTCAATTACCTTGTGAGATTCCATCTGGAGTACTGTGCACAGTGTTGGTCTGATTATTTTATGTATGATGTAAACACTTCACCGTCTAATATAGCTTCATACTACCTATTATCTGGAAAGGGTGGGCTGTCTTTACATGTCGTTCTGCTATGACTGTTTCATCAGCACGAATTGGCTACATCTCAATTGATGAATTGTGGACGTTGTTTGGATAATGTGAACTTTCTGCTGAATGGGCACAGTAATTTTCTATTAGCGACCTCCTACAGCACGATTCTCTATTGCGGTTTTCCACAGCGCCATTTTCTACATCGCGAGATAGAGGAACACAACTCTATCTTATAGCAGAATGACCTGTATTTTTAGTTTTCCGCCACAGTTTATTATATCTGTGTAGTTATTAGTCTTCATTCTTGATGTACATCAGAAAGCCCTTGCCACGGTTTTGTCTTTTGGTCAAGGCGACAGCAGTATCATACTCTTCAGAAGGATGTCCACATCTCAGGTGAGATTTTCCCATGCTCAGCGATCTGTAGCACTGAAGGCCAGGAGGCCTGAGCTCTGTGTTGCTGTGGAGGAAGACTTTTCAGGAGGAAACTTCTCATAGGGTGGCTAGCACTGCTGCCTCACAGCATCAGGGACCAGGGTTCGATCCCAGCCTTGGGCGACTCTCTGCGTGGAGTTTGCACATTCTCCCAGTGTCTGCGTAGGTGTCCTCCAGGTGCTCCGGTTTCCTCCCACAATCCAAAGTCGTGCAGACTAGGGTGGATTGGCCGTGCTAAATTGTCCATAGTGTTTAGGGACGTGTAGGTTGGGTGCATTAGTCAGGGGTTAACTGTAGGGGAAAATCGATCTGGGTGGGCTACTCCTCGGAGGGTCGGTGTGGACTTGTTGGGCCAAAGGGCCTGTTTCCACACTGTAGGGATTCTAATTTAGAAAAAGGTGGGATAGGCTCAGGCTCAGCCTGTATCCAGTGGATACAGGAAAAGTTGATTGAAACCTTCAAAAACACTGAAGGATTTTGACTGGGGGTGGCGGGGTGGGGGGAGGTGGTTAATGTGCAAAGGATGGTTTCTCTTATGGGGAAATTCCAGAACTTTCGACTTTGGCCTTCACTTGAAGTGAGCGGATTGCTTTACGAGGACAGACTAGTGCTGTAATTGTCAGAGATGACTTCGTGAAAATAAACAACATCCTGAAAAGAACCTAACCGGGTGAAAAAGGATGTTTCCTCCTGTGGAAAATTCTAGATCTAGGGGTTAAAAGTTTAAAATTAAAGGGGATGCACATTTTAAAACAGAGATGAGGAAACATTTCTTTCCTCTGAGAATTATGACTCTCTGGAATTTCCTTCCTCAAAAAAGGCAGTGGATGCAGAATCTTTAAAATATTTTTTGAAGGCAGAGCCAGGTAGATTCTTGGGGGTGAAAGATTGTTGAGGATATGTAGGACTGTAGAGTGGAGGTTAAAGTCAGATCAGCTGTGATCTTATTGAATGGCAGAGCTGGCTTGAAGGGCTGAATGACCTACATTTGTCTCTTGCCCTTACATAACGCGAGGTAGGACTATAATCAGTTTGTAGATTGTGGTGTGTGTTTGGGGACAGCAAAATTGCAAGTAATATTGGAAGATGCCAACTCACTTGCAAGCCTCTTCAACCCATTTTAAAAAGCAAAACGGAGCTGTTTAGAGCAATTCGATCTGCGCCACATCATCCCAGGTAAACCCCCAACTGCCTCTGGGTTGATACGGGAGACCAGGGAAGGTTCACCCATGAATCAGGTTTTATTCCTGTACATTTGACAGTGTTAGGATTGCTGGATTGGGAACAGCTTCAGTTCAAAGTTCAAGTTTGTTTCCGTGTTTGTACACCAGCCCATTCAAAAGGTCAGGTTACACATGGATTGCTAAAAACAGAGAGAGAGAGAGAAGATAGAGAGATCCCCCACAATGTCAGATAGTTAACCCCCAAGGCACATCAAACAAACCTTCAGAAATACTTCAACCTCCCCTACTCTGACTTCTGAACTGATCACTGCCAAAACATATACTTTGGAGTTTTTCCTGAGTTTTTGTCAAGAACAGGAATTTGTCAGAGAAATAATCAAAGCTTATACTGAACTTTAAATGATGTCAGAGCTGTGTCCTTGCTGAGCCCTTGTGGGAAGTGCACTTAAGACAGACTGTTAAACTTTTAATTTTATACCTTTATTTCTCCACTTAATATTAGGAAGGACTGTAACGTTAACTTTATTTCTTTACTTTTCTACCTATAATAAGAACAAAAACAATGCTTTACTTTTAACATTGTTTCTCCATGTGACTTGTTCTCAAGTCTTTTATACCCAGGTACCTCTGTACCAAAGATGGCACCTGTGTGGTGACATTATACGCTTTCCCTGTACTTGAGTACATGTGAGTAGAAAGCTTAAATGAAATCAAAATCTCTATGCCATCCTGGTTATATCTAGAGCTGTATACCCCCTTTAAGGGCATTGCCAGCTTTTGTATGGCATCCATGCTACTAGCTGGGGTATGGCTCTAGGCCCAGTTCTCTCTCAGTTCGGAGTCTGACTCCAGAGTTTGAACACTGACCCTCAGAGAAGTGCTGCACGGTCAGAGGTGCCATTATTTTGAATGAGTTGTTTACCTGGACAGTATTATCTCAAAAGAGGAGCACAGAGTTATTCCCAGTGCCGTGGACTGTATTTATCCCTCAATTAACATCTCAAAAAAAGACAACACAGACAGAATATCACATGTTATTTGAGGGAACTTGAACAAAAAAAGGTACTGGAGGTCTGAAACAAAACACCAAGAATGCTGGAGAAACTCAGCAGGTCTGGCAGCGTCTGAAGGAGAGAGAAACAGGTAACATTTGGAGTCTGGTATTCTTCCAAAATCTGAGGAAGGATCACATTAGACTCAAAATGTTAACTCTGTTTCTTGGTCCACAGAGGCAGACAGACCTACTGAGTTTCTCCCACATTCTCTTAATTTGAGAGAACATGCTGGGAGTAAATTCATAGAATCCGCTGTGAAATAGGCCATTCAGCCCATCAGGTACATGCCAATCCTCCAAAGAGCACCTAAGCCAGTAACTCTGCAGTTCCCATGGCTCATCCCCTAGCCTGTACATCCCTGGACACTATGGGCAATTTCCCGTGGCCTATCCACCCTAACAGGCACACTTTTGGATGGTGGGAGGAAACAGGAGTACCTGGAGGAAACCCACGTAGACACGGGGAGAATGTGCAAACTCCACACAGATAGTCACCAGAGGCTGAAATCAAACCAGAGTCCCTGGCAAGGGGCAGCAATGCCAACTATTGAGCTATCATGACATCTGTTAAGTTTTCAGAAGTACAATAATAACCAAAGAACTGAACTTGCTGCTGAGATCATGGAGACATCATGAATGGAGCTATATAAATGCAAGTCTTCCCATTTCTCAAACCTGGGTTTCCAGTTTGTTTATTTTACTTGCTCATGGGATGTGGGTGTTGCTGGTCACACCAACATTTACTACTCAACCCCAATTTCCCCAGAATGTATTTAAGTGAGTCAATCACATTGCTGTGGGCCTGAGGAAGGGGAGGGAGGTTATTTGAAAATTAGAGAACTCAATGTTGAGTGCTCCAGGCTGGGGGGTGCCCAGGCGGGAGATGAGGTGTTGTTCCTCCAGTTTGTGGTTTGGTTCATTGTGGCAATGGAGGCGGCCAAGGATGGTCATGTCAGAAAGGGAGTGGGATGGGGAATTAAAATGGGTGGTGACTGGGTGGCCCAGTTGGCCCCTGCGGGCCCGGTTGAAAACTCTCGGCGAACCGTTCCCTAAGGTTATATTTGGTCTCCCTGATGTAGAGAAGACCACACCGGGTGCAGAGAGTTGCCAATTCTGGTTGGATATATTCCTGGAGATTTTCACCCAGCTTTGTGAAAGAGCTTAGCACCGTCAGAACTCAGAGGTGGAAGAGTTCAAAAGAAAAACAGCAAACAAACACCAAAAGCTATTTTGTGTGAAATGCCTTTTCTGCTAGTTACTTACAGTCATTATCAGGAAATTCATCCTCCATTTCTAGAGATTCCAAGGAGCACCTTCTTGTTAAAATCAGTGGAGTCGATTTTCAGATTTAGTTACCGACGAGCCTGTCTTCTATGTTAGAAAAAGGGTTACACCCGAAGCATCGACTTCCCCACCTCCTGATGCTGCCTGGCTTGCTGTGTTCGTCCAGCCTCCTGCCTGTCCACCTTGGATTCCAGTATCTGCAGTTTCTTTGGTCTCATAATAGTCACAACAGAGCTGACAAAAATACTAGTTTTTAAAAATATATGTTTAAGACTGAGAGAGACAGATTCTTGCCTGACAAGGGAGTTAAAAAAGGTACAAAGAGTGGACAGGAAAAGTAGGGTTGGGATCTCATCAAATTATAGGTCAGGTTATAGGGGCAGAGTGGCCTACTCACACTCTTAATTCATCCATTTACACATTAATTCAGTCATCCTCATCGTTGTGGATAACAATACAAATCATTGCGATGCTGGAGTAGATACCAGGGAAATTTTTAAAAACCCATTGATGATGAACCAGGAAATAATTTTACCTGACAATATAGGCCTCACACCTCAAGCTAGAGGTGATTTGACTGTCAACATTTCAAGTGATTTATAAACACCAAGCTACCCAGACCCACGTCAAGAAAATGATGTCGCATTTATTTCTTAAACCTTAGTTTTTTTCCCTTCTTAACAAAACAAAGTGGCGCAGCATTAAGAAAACAAACTTGATTCTCATTTTCAGAAGAGATTGTTTGGTGATTGCTTACACAGCTTAATGGAAACCAAACAGAAACACAAAGTTAAAGATTAAAATTGCATTTAGCACAGTTCCCAATCCAACTCTGGATCCTACCTTACACATTCCTCCCTGGCCTTACTACAGAACCATCAAATTGTTCACCTTCAGTGTTTTTGTCGTCTGTTCTGGAAGAATTGTGTAGCAATCCAAACTGCAGCTTCCCCACCCCTTACAGGGAAGTACACCTGAATCAAATCACACCCATAATACTCACTGCCTGGTTGGATCATTGTGTTAATTATAGCTGTGAATGGGAGGAGTTTGCACTAACTAACTCCTGCAATGATATGCCCCTGTAACTGGCCTTCAAATCCAAATTAATATGAAGACGATACCTGTAAAAAGTTGCCCTATGACCCATATTTCTATTTTTACACAATACTTTCTTTCCTGATTTTACGAAGATCCACTTCACATTACTGTCTGGGAGTTAAATATCAACAGGATTTGAAGTGCTTCCTTGCTGTTTATATTGTTCTGGAATGTGATGTTTTTGGAACAACCTGTTTCAAAATAGATGTGCTTTGTAGCATTCCCACATCTTAAACTGGGAAGTTGGTAAAATTCTGTACGACACATTTAAAGAAAACCTTTTACTGCAACAGTACTCGCATAAGATTGTATTTGAGATGTTTATGTAGGAAACATCTGTTGTAAATGCTGATGAGGAATTTTTCATGAATATGTAGGTGGCACAGTGGCTAGTACTGCTGCCTCATAGTACCAGGATGAAGGGCTTTTGCCCGAAACGTCGATTTCGAAGCTCCTTGGATGCTGCCTGAACTGCTGTGCTCTTCCAGCACCACTAATCCAGAATCTGGTTTCCAGCATCTGCAGTCATTGTTTTTACCTCATAGTACCAGGGACCCAGGTTCGATTCCACCCTCAGGTGACTGTCTGTGTGGAGTTTGCACATTCTCCCTGTGTCTGCGGGGGGTTCTCTCTCGCAGGGTAGGGTAGGTGCATTAGCCATGCTAAAAATGCCCAAAGTGCGCGGGCCAGGTGGGTTAGCTGTGGGAAATCAGGGTTATGGAATGGGTCTGGATGAGATGCTGATTGCCCTGATTCCATCCCGCAGGCATTCTGTGATTTTTAAAAATCAGGACCCAATATGTGATCTTAAAATAAGGGCAGGAATACATTTGCAAGTCCTAATCAGAATATTCCCTGTCCTCCAAACCCACTTCATTAAGTGGACATGCCAGTATTGGACTGGGGTGTACAGAATTAAAAATCACACAACACCAGGTTACAGTCCAACAGGTTTATTTGGAAGCACTAGCTTTCGGAGCACTGCTCCTTGATCAGATAGCTGTCCTGATGAAGCAGCAATGCTCCGAAAGCTAGTGCTTCCAAATAAACCTGTTGGACTGTAACCTGGTGTTGTGTGATTTTTAATTTTGCTCACTTCATTAAAGGACAGCACTTGATTTATCTGATCAAGGCGGGGGGGAGGGGGAAGCGGGCACGGCCTACTGGTATTATTCCAGAAACTCAGCTAATGTTCTGGGGGTCTGGGTTCCAATCCAGTCATGGTAGACTTTTAATTCAATAAAGAATCTGGGATGAAGGATCTTGCAATGACTATGAAGCCATTGCTGATTATCAAGGAAAAAGAAATCACTGAGCTCCCCAATGTCCGTAAGAGACTCTGCCATCCTTACCTGGCCCGGCTTACATGTGACTCCAGACCTACAGCAATGGCGTTGACTCTTAACTGGGCAATAAATACTGGCCAGGAATACCCGCATCCGAGGAACAAATGTTGTAAGAAATAGAGCTGTACCATGCTGGCAGGAGCTGGGGGTTTTGCCCAACTGGGCACAAATGGCAATCGTCCACCGAAATGTGGGCAATATCTCTTGCCTCTTAGCACACTCGCCACGTAATTAAAGGGGGCAATGGGATCTGGGAGGACTGCAATTCTGGACATGTTATCCCTTTACTTTTCCATTTTATTCCTATGATTTTGTATTTTCCTGGTTTATTCCTAAGAATCTGTTCTTAAGGATCTCAAGCGCGGACATTTGTACCTAAGATGGAACCGTAAGTGGCAACTTGTAAACATTTCACTGTACTCATGTGAGTACATGTGACAAGGAAGCTAATTCTAATTCTAATCCTGTTGAGAGTAGGTCGGTCTACAATAGGGTGAAGCTGAAAGAATGAACAACACTTGAGTGATTCTGCCCATGACTCATTGCCAGGTGCCGGCTGAGTAGCTTTATTGAGAACGTTGGTTCCTGACTGGCTTTATGGACACATTTGTGCAATGCGCCACACACCTGGCTGTTATGTTTTCCTTTTCTCTGCTGCTCTTTCTCAATTTGTCTCTTCCTGTTTGTGTTCCTACATCAGCAAAGTGAGACCTTTGTTTTGTAATTCACACCACAACAGGGAGTTAACACGGTAACCAAGGAACCAGATCTCCCCACCAGGTTGCCACGGCAACCCCTGCCACCAATTTAATTTTCAAATCCTCCTGGACCTGATTCTGCCGATCGGGCCTGCAATAATCCAAAGGCTGTTTCCCCACCGATTCCCAGCTATATCCACACAGTTAAAAAGTTAGTGCTGTGGGCTGAGGGTAGCAGGTTTGATCTGATTCGAAGGCGGGAGATAGTTGTTTTTAGAATTAAGTTGTGCTTTCCCTGACAATACACAAGGGCTTTGTGCTTGCCCTGAATGTAGCAGCAAATTCACAGCTTCCCCAGCCTCTGGGTGAAGAAATCTCTCCTTCCCTCAATTTGAAATGACCTGCCCCCTATCCTGACACCTTGTTCTGGTTATCCCACAGTCTGGGGAAACATCACCCCTGCCCACAATCTGTCTGAATTCCCCACCTGTCAATTTAACCCCAACCAACTAACCTCCAGAGAGTAACAGGCCCAATCAACTCAATCTCTCCTTGTCCAATCAGGCTGGTGAATCTTCACTGCACTGTCTCAATATCAACTCTGTCTTTCTTCAGGTCAAGTTAAAAATCACACAACCCCAGGTTATAGTTCAACAGGTTTATTTGGAAGTACTAGCTTTCGGAACGCTGGTCCTTCATCAGGGAGACGTGGAGCAGGATCATAAGACAAAGAATTTAAAGCAAAAGATCACAGTGTCTGTAATTGCTGTAAATTCTGTGTCTTACCATCCTGCTCCACAGCTACCTGATGAAGGAGCAGCGCTCCGAAAGCTAGTGCTTCCAAATAAATCTGCTGGACTATAACCTAGTTTTGTGTGACTTTTAACTTTGTCCACCCCAGTACAACATCGGCTCCTCCTCATTGAGGCTTCCTTATGGAGAGAGACCGAAACTACACACAATGTGGCCTAACCGAGACTCCCGATAGTTTTAGACAGATTTAACTCCACAGTCCAAAGCTGTGCAGATAAGCTGAATACCCCATACTGTCCAGGGATGTGTAGGTTAGCTGGATAAGCCATGCTGGTTAGGTTATACTGTCCAGAGATGTGTAGGTTAGCTGGATAAGCCATACTGGATAGGTCATATTGTCCAGGGATGTGTAGGTTAGCTGGGTAAGCCATGCTGGAGAGGTCACAGTGTTAAGGATTGTGCAGGTTAGGGGGATAGGTCATGCTAGATAGGCCATAGTGTCCGGGGATATGCAGGTTAGAGGGATTAGCTATGGGAAATGCAAGGTCATTGGGTGGGGTGGGAGGGTGTGGGTAGGATGCTCTTCAGTGGGTCAGTGTGGACTCGATGGGTTGAATGGCTTGCTGTAGGGATTCTGTGATGACTTGCTCCTGTGCTGAACAGGCTCTTTCACTGAAGCTCCTCCATTACAGAGGGCAATGCAAACCCAGTCTTTGATTCTGTTTGAGGGAGAGATCAATAGATTTCTGATGTGGCATACAGAGCTATGAGAATGGGGATAGGTTAAAAAGCATTGAAGGGTTCAATCAGCCACCATTGCATTGAATGGTGGGGCAGGCTCGATGGGCTGAATGGCCTGTTCCTCTGTTCCCACTATACTATTTGCCTTCTTTACAGTTTGCTTTCAGTGACTGGTGTACAAGGACACCAGGTTTCCCTTACACATCAAGGGTTCTCAATCTCTAACCATTCTGCTTTTCCACTGATGAGGACAATGTTACACATTACCCACATTATACTGTATTCACTCTGTACACACCTACTCCCTGAATACCACTCAGAAACCTCTTTAGCTCCTCCTCCTCACCACTCACTCTGACCTAGTTCCCCAGTGATGGGATTTTGAGCTTCAAAAACCGAGCTGTTCAGAGAGTACAGAATCATAGAATCCCTACAGTGTGGAAGCAGGCCATTTGACCCATCGAGTCCACACTGACCCTCTGAAGAGTATCCCACCCTATGACCAATCACCTAGCCTGCACATTATGGGTAATTTAGCCTGGCCAATCTACCCTAACCCACACATCCCTGAACAGTATGGACAATCCACTCTAACCTGCACATACCTGGGGGGGGGGCATTAGTATGGGGCAATTTAGCACAGCCAATCCTTCCTAACCTACACATCTTTGGAAACTGGAGCATCCAAAGGAAACCCATGGGGAGAATGTGCAATCTCCACACAGACGGTCACCTGAGGCTGGAATCGAACCTGAGTCTCTGGTGCTGTGAGGCAGCAGTGTTCACCACTGTGCCAGCATACAGGCTTTTCAGCCCATCCAGTCTGTACTATACTAGTCCCACTTTCCCACACTAGGTCCTGAAGCAGCAGCAGAGCTTTGAGTGGGGCATCAATTCCAGAGATTCACAAAATGACAGAAGCATCTGTCCCACTACCAGGCTCAGTCCTGATGTTGGAGGGTGAACAGCAAAGGGATGGAGATAACCTCAGCCCCGGTATTGGACAGCCTCAGGGAGAATGGGGACCAGTCTGCTGTACCTAATCAGTACCATCGCGGACAATGTGGTAACCAGAATTCTTGAATTCTTGCAATATGTGTTTCAGCATCTATAAAAATCTGCACGTTAAATGGGATAGAGTTCATAAACAGGAGCAAAGACCGGGGGAGTCCATCAATTCCTCCATCAAACAGCCTCGATACATTAGCTGGGAATTGTCCCCACAGCAATTCTCAGGCTGATATTGGTGCCCAGGACAGAGACAGCCAGGCCCCCCAGAGCTTGAGTGACACTCCACTTGGTGATCCTGTCAAAGTGTTGACCACTGCAGCTGAGGAGAGAGAGAGTGAGGCTCTCATCTCCTCCATTAAAATTAACCTTTACAATTCTCTCCCCCCGCTCCCCCCCCCCCTCCCCGCCACCAGAAAATCCCCAACTCCTGAGGTACCCAGAGTTTGTGGAAAGGTCTCCCTCTTTCCTAGACAGGGATGTTCCCTACCAGTCAGGGAACACTCCAATGGTCAGGGACATTCGGCCTCGGATCTTCGGGTGACCATCGTCTAAGACGGACTTCAGGACAGGTAACGACACAGAGTGGCCGAGCAGAGGCTGATAGCCAAGTTCAGTACTCATGGGGATGCCCTCAACCGGGACCTTGGGTTCATGTCACACTACAGGTGACCACCTTTGCACTATACACTCTCTCATACATATACACTCTTAGGTACTCACACACTCACCCAGACCCTCTCTCATACATGCAATGTCTCTCAGACACACGCACATAGACCCCCCACACTCATACCCACACACACATCCTCTCACAGGCTTATACCCCATCACACTCACACACACACTTTCCCAAGCTTTCACATATGCAAACACTCTCTCATGTGCACTCACGCGCACAGGTTCACACTCACATGCAACACTCTCTCTCTGTCTCTCTCATGCACACACACATACATATGAGTCTATGGGATGGATTTGCATTTGCAGAATTATATTTGCAGATACATTCTAATTTGCCCAAAAAGTGCACAATATGCAGGCAGTCAACCCATGTAATAATTTATACATTTCTGCTTTGGAAATAGAACCAGTCTGACTGAAGATTGGGATACAGACATACTCCAACCTCACACCTTTAATGCATTGTCTGAGCTGAGTTGCCACCTTTGTTTTATAAAACCTTAAGTTATCTCGAGAATGTGACTTAAAAGAAGTTCTGGGATTTACATATTAAGGAACCGAAACCTGCAACCCGTTCTAAAAAATGAAAGATAATCTAGGTTTGTTCAATATATCATTTCAGTTACATGACACTGTGATCTTTAGCTATAAATTCTGTGTCTTATGATCCTGCTCCACAGCTACCTGCTGAAGGAGCAGCGCTCCGAAAGCTAGTGCTTCCAAATAAACCTGGTGGACTATAACTGGTGTTGTGTGATTTTTAACTGTTTCCCAGTGGGCACTGTGGGACGCGGCAGGGTGAGTCAGGTGATGGCACAGGAGGGGCAGCTTGCCAGGGTGACTTTACCCCTTCCTCACAACCATGGCTTCCACAGCAGCCCTTCCACACACACACACTCTGACAAGCTGTGACCCTTGTACTCCAACAGATTCCCCTCTCCCTGATAATGTTCATCCCTTGTGTTTCGGACAATGGACTCATCCCACATTCCCCTCAGACAACTGTCAATTACCCACCCCACACTCCCAGCAACACTCATCCCCTCTGCCTCAGATAGACTCATAGAGATGTACAGCACGGAAACATCCTTCGGTTCAACTCGTCCTAATGTAATCTAGTCCCATTTGCCAGCACTAAGCCCATATCCCTCCAAACCCGTTCCATTCATATACCCATCCAGGTGCCTTTTAAGTGCTGTAATTGTCCCAGCCTCCTTCCTCTGGCAGCTCATTCCATACACGCACCACCCTCTGTGTGAAAAAGTTGCCCCTTAGATCCCTTTTAAACCTTTCCCCTCTCACCCTAAACCCATGCCCTCTAGTTCTGGACTCGCCCATCCCAGGGAAAAGATCTTGTCTATTTACCCTATCCATGTCCCTCATGATTTTATAAATCTCTATAAGGTCACCCCTCAGCCTCTGACACTCCAGGGAAAACAACTCTAGCCTATTCAGCCTCTCCCTATAGCTCAAACCCTCCAACCCTGGCAACATCCTTGTAAATCTTTTCTGAACCTTTTCAATCTCCTTCAGTGGGGAGACCAGATAATTGTCAATCACTCCTGCACACCCCTGAACAACAATTTGCCTCCCCATCCTCCTCAGACAATGCTCAATTATGATCCCCCACAACCTCAACAAGTCTCACCCCCTCATCCCCAACACTACTCACCTCACTCTCTGGACACTTCCCAATGTCCCCTTCACCGCACCCTGACACCCTAACCCTCTCCCACCCCACTCTTACGACAGCACACATCCCCCTCCCACACTCCCAAAACCACTGAGCCCCCATATCCCCCCATCATCCACCAGAAATTCCCAACCACTATTAAATCTCTGACTCATTGGAAATGGTGATGAAGAAAAACTCAGCA